>NW_007247814.1:183679-214007 GCF_000164805.1 Carlito syrichta | reverse complement strand
GGCCACTGCACTCCAGTCTGGGTGACAGAGTGAGACTCCAACTCAAAAAAAAAAAACAACTTTCAAACACCTAGGCATTGCTCACATTAAAAAGATAGCCAAGAACAATAAGAGCCATCTATGACAAATCTGCAGCCAACATCATGCTTAATGGGTAGAAGCTGGAAAACTTCCCCCTGAGTACTGGAACATGACAAAGATGCTCGCTCCAGCCCCTCCTATTAAACATAGTAGTGGAAGTCCTAGCCAAGCAATCAGGCAGGAGAAAGAAATTAAGGACATCCAATTAGGAAGAGAATAAGTTAAGTTATTCCTTATCCCTCTTTGCAGATAATATGATTCTCTACCTAGGAAACCCTACAGAATCTGTCAAAAACCTCCTCATGCTGATAAATGACTTTGGTAAAGTCTCAGCATACAAAATCAACATGTAAAACACAGTTTCATTTTTGTATGCTAAAAACAAGCAGACTAGAACAAAATAAAAAGCACAATTCCATTCACTATAACCACACACACAAAAATAAAATACCCTGGCATCTACCTAACCAACACGATAAAAAACCTTTACAATGAGAAATACAAAGCACTAATCAAAGTAATCAAGGATGGCACAAATGGAAGAACATCCTATGATCATGGAACAGAAAAATCAATATCATCAACAAGTCTCTTCTACCCAAGGTAATCTGCAAATTCAATGCAATCCTTATCAAATTCCCAGCATCATTTTTCACAAACCTGGAGAAGACCATACAGAAAACCATATGGAAGAAAAAAAAGAGCCCAAATAACTAAAACAATCCCCATCAAAAGGAACAAAGCTGAAGGTATCACACTTCCAGACTTTAAACTTTAATACAAGGCTACAGTAATTGAAACAGCATGGTACTGGCACAAGAATAGACACACAGACCAATAGAACAGGACAAAGAACCTAGAAATAAAACCACAGACCTTCAACCTATTCATTTCAGCAGAGCTGAAAAAACAAATGTTGGGGAAAAGGAAACAAATTTTAAAAAATGGTGTTGGGAAAACTGGCTGGCCACATGCAGAAGAATTAAACTGGACCCCCACCTATTACCATATGCAAAAAAATTAACTCAAAATGGATCAAGGACTTAAATGCAAAACCTTAAACTATAAGAATCTTCGAAGAAACTTAAGGCACACTCTCCTGGACATCGGAGTAGGCAATGAATTCATGACCAAGTCCTCAAAAGCAAAGGCAACAAAAACGAAAATTGACAGGTAGAACCTTATGAAACTGAAAAGTTTTTTCACAGCAAAAGAAACCATCAAGAGAGTAAAGAGAGAAGCTGCCTGTTGGCAAAGCTCTGTGATGGCCAGAGAGAACCTGCCTGAGAGCAGCCAGGGTGAACGACCTCATTCTGAGCGTCAAAGACTCCAGCCGTGAAAGGCACCAGTGAGCTTGCCCTCTCTCAAGGCAGGATTTTTGAGCAGGTCATTCTAACCTCCACACTCTCTTTGTTGTGCATACAAATGTGCTCATGCGTGTAAGGGCAGCCTGGGACATACTAAGATCTCATCCATAGAAAAGAAGGAAGAAAACATAAGTAGGAATGGGATGGACACATTCTCACGGGAAAGGATAGAGAGAGGGAATGGTGAGTGTGGAATAAGGTCTAAAATGTGATCTATTGATGCTGTTCAGATTGCTAGTGACAAAACACAACGGACATTAGTTTAAGCAAAAAGGGGACTGGGTGGGCTTATGTCTTGTATGGGCAGAATGGATGGAAGGCACAACAAGATACAAGTACTTTTTGTCATGTTGGCATCATTTGCAGGCGGGGTCTCTCCTCCATGTCTGAAAAGCTCAGGCAAAGACCTTGCATCCCAGGTGGAGGTGCAGGCTCATTTCTGAACGGAGCATTGTGGGAATTGGATTGGAGTGTTCAGATCACCCCATTTTAAATTGTGTGTTTCATTTCTGGAATGAGGGAAATGAGCAATTTCTACAAAATGGACATGAAGAATGGACATGATGGCTAAAGGATGAAGAAAGGGTGGTTTCTCTAGGGAGAAGTTTTCATAGCAGAGAAAAAAAAAATAGGAATGTTAGCTATGGAAGGTAGACTGAGGGAAGAACCACAGTGCAAGATTGGAGAACCTGTGTGTGTATGTGGGAGTGTGTGTGCATGAAATAGAATCTAGCAGGTACTAGACATCTGCTAGTGTCAAAAATAAAGGGGACGTCTGACAAGTGATATGTAGGCATCAAGGCAATTTGAATTCTTTTCAGAAGATAGCTGAAGAAACGATAAAATGGGACATTGGTTGAGTCACACCTGAGTGACCAGTGCTGACCACAATGTCTAGCACACAATACACTCAGTAACCATTTGCTCAACAGCTGTTTTCAGTGAAGAAATAAATGCAAACATTGCCAGAAGATATATCTGTAAATCAAATTAATAATTTATACATATACATAATTTTATCATGTAATACCATACTCAGAAGAAACACCATCAGACCCCTCAAAATAATAGATAGGAAAACAAATCACTCAAAACCAAAACCAAAAAAAAACCTCAATAAAATTGTCAAATGGAAAAAGTATGTCAAAATCTAAGTAGGAGACAGCAGTATGTAAATAAAGGGTTAAAAACTAGAAGAAAAACTTTATATAATTTTGATTTGACTCAGTTAATTGAACCTCAAATCCAAAAGTGTTTGTAAGAGTTAAATTCAAAATTCAAATTTTAAAGTTATAATTTTATAAATTATTAAGAAATCAGTCTCAGAGAGAATGAGTAAGTTATGAGTAAGGTCAAGATTTGGGACTTCATTTTCCTTTTATTTTAATCTTAATTTTAATATTCCATTCATAATGTATTATAGTCTATATACACTTTCAACATAGTTATGATTTGGCATTTTACATTTAAATGTCTCAATAAGATATACTGCTCACAGTTATATAATTCATTCATTCTGTAATGAAATAATGAAATATTTGTTCATAGCAATACTTATATGTTCTTATCAAATTAATTCTTATCATTTGGTCACAATCATTAATCCAATTAAATTGATTTTATTTATAATCTTTTCCAGCAGAATTATACATCTATTATTTACAATTTATACTTTATAAAGTTAATTAAAATATAAAATGTAGTAAATAAGCAACATTAATATTAGACTATTTTACAAATTAAAATATATTTTAAATGTGTGTATATTTAAAAATATTTTTATAGTATCATATCACTCATGCATTCAAGTTTTTAAAAAGTCTAATTTTAACTTCATAATGTGTCCCTATCAAATATAAAATTATTTTTAGCGTGATCTTTTAGTCTTTAGATTTCTCATCACACAAAATATTTTAGCCCTGTGAATCCAACAACATGTAATCTTAAATCATAAATCTCCCTTGAGTGATGTATATGAGATTTTTGTGTGGTAGAGTTAATGTTTACTACCTTTCTGCTGTTTCAATTTCTTCCAGTAGACATAATTGAAGAACTGAACACTCATTTGCTACTACCACATGAATATTTTCTCCCTGTGAATACCAACAGAGAGAAGGAACAAGCTGTGTATTTGTCAGTATCAGAAACTACTTAGATCTTCTGTGTTTGCTCAGCTGATCACAAATATAGCAAAGACTACATACTACATAGAATTAATGCTGGGTATTCCATTTCATGTTCCTAACAGAAGACTGTCTTCTATTAAAAAGAACAATTCTGCACTTTCAGTAGAGCCAAAATATTCTATTTATCTATTTGCATTTGTCTCTTCTTTACCCACCAGAGAGTTTTTCAAGCTGAACCTTTGTAAACATCCACCATGCCAAGAGAAACTGCCGAGACTTTAAATCTGCAAAAAGCATGAGGGTAGACAGTGTGTGCTTTGGCGGGATCTGTCTCTGCAATGGTCAAGCATCTGCATATTAGAATATAAAGTGCCAAACACCTGGACATTTGGAAAGATCAGAAAGTATAAATCATTTAAAAGTGTCCAGAAGAAAAAAAAAAGTATAAAAGAGAAAACCTGAGGATTGTATTTTTAAAAATTCAGAGAGGGAGAGAATGTTTTAGACAATTATATAGCGCTCTCTGTTTCAACGCCTGCCATTTTATTTTCTGGGATTCTGCTAAGGCAGTGGTTCTCAAATGTCGATGTGTGTCAGAATCTCCTGGAGAGCCAACAAGGGCACAGAGATCCAGGTTGCGAGAGTGATAGGGAGATTGGGTGTTTGGATTTTTCAAGCTCCTTCAGGTGGTTGTGAGACATACCACAGTTGGAGAACAGCTGTTCATAGGTGGTGCTCAAGTGATTAAAAGTGACACCTGTGGAACTCTAAAAGATTCGTTCAAGAATGTGCCAGGGTCATGGAGAAAGACTACAGGTGATCATGTTTAGTACAAAACAGTTTTTATCTTATTTGCTGTAGTTTTACGGATGAAGAGAGTAATGTTGGCCCTAGATCCAGACACACAAAGCAGCAGAGCAGAAGGGTAGAGTTAGGGTTTGAGGAATCTCAGCCTGTGCTTCTAATCATTGCAGTTCACTGCCAAAGAACACACTTGAAATTCAAAATTCCACTGAATGAAAGGTGTATGTCAGTGATATGCTGAAGTGAATAGTAAATGGGAAGCATTGAACTCCTTTCGCCTGTGCAAAGTGACTGAATTTTGATAAATCTACAGCAAGCTTTAATAAAAATAGTTATTAAATCATAAAAATAAAGATTTATGTTCATCTAATGTGTTTAATGACCTGTGAGTTAATTTACTATATATGTGTGTGTGTGTGTGTGTGTGTGTGTGTGTGTGTATATATATATATATATATATATATATCTCACATATGTATACTTTTAGATTAGAATACCACAATATGTCATATTTTAAATAATCATGCATTCATTGCTTTTTTCATTACATTTTTTTTTGAATATTATTGAGTTGGAAGATAGAATTATTTCTCCCTATGAGATTGATAGTTTGGAGAAGGAGACTGAAATACATAAAATAAATGTGCATTCACATATACAGAAACATATACATGCTTGTGCTTGTACTGAGTGCTGAGTGCTAATGGATGGAAAATGGAGAGATCTTAACTGGTTCTGTAATAGGGGAAGTCTGGGAAACAAATTTAATATAGAACCAAAAGAAAATCAGAGTTATTCCATAAAGGGAAGGAGGTGGAGACAGAAAAGTGTCATGTGGATAAGGTTCTGCTGAAGAAAATATTTTAAAATTAAGAAAATTTAAGAAATGCTTGTGGCCAGATTATTTTAAGAAAAATTGTGGGTGAAGGGTGGGAAGAGGGATTTGTCAAGATGAAGCTAAGGCATATCAGGAAAGATATTTTTAGTCACATTCAGAAATCTAGGCATTACACAAAGCTGTCAGTGGGAAACCATTGGATAACTTGTGAGAAGAGGAACAACGTGATCCCTTTTGGTTTTTATCGTGATCGTTCTGAATGTCTTGTTAATTTCCCAGAGGTGGAAACATTTCATGTAGAGAACTAGATAGGAGGCTGTTGGATGAGGTTAGGAGTAATAGAAATGGTGAGAAGTGGTAGATATGAAAATTTTAAAATTCACAGGGCTTGATAATTGGACACCTACTTATTAGATACTGAGGTGTAAAAACTATTCTCACGTTTTAATATGAGACAAAGTTTGAATTCTATTACTATTGTTTGTCACTAAGATGACAGAATGGCAGATAATTAAGTTGGAGAAAGATCGTAAATTCGGTTTGGGGCACATGAATTTGAGCCTTAAAACAACATAGAGTGAAATTATACAGATATACACACGTGAATATGTGAGCCTGAAATTTGGAACACTGCAGGGAAGGAGTTACTGTCCACTTTATCGTCTCCAAAATATATGTAACTACCGAAACTAAAATAGCACATAATGTTACCTAAAAAGAAACCTCAGAGCTTCCCGTTGAATTGATCTTTTGCACAGAAATGATAAATTTGGAGAAATTCTCCCCAGTGCATCTGCTTGACAACATAAATGTAGCTACCCAGTTTTTCATTCTCCTTGTTAGGGCACCTGCACTCAGTCTAGACTCTGCTCAATCAAATGCATTCAAGTGGAACATCAGAAGTGAGAGAATGAAGAAAGCTGTGAGGTTTAGATTTCTTTCCAGTGGAGGTGTCAGCAAAGTCTCTTGGCTTTCATTGACAGAGTCAGATCTCGTGATTCACCTGTGCTTGCAAACTCAGATTTTAGGTTGAAGTGGCACTGGTACTGGAAGTCACTGATGAGTACTGGTTCCAAAAAGTTTGCCTTTTGTGTTAGATAAATGGTGATATGGTGACAGCTTTTTTTTTTCATCGAGAGGTTTCCAAAACAGTATGTTGAACATAATTCCTGAAAGCTTAATCTTGGGTATGTTTGCTCAGTCATCCTGTTATGACCTGTGAGCAATAAAATGGCCTTGAGTTAATACTTTTTTTCTGTTTAAAGTAGTCGAAGTGGAAGAGGCTGTTTGCAAGTAAGAAGTCTTACTAATGAAAAAGATTATGCTTCAATGTGGGATGTTGCCTATAACAGGATAAAAAATGGATGGAAATAAAGCTACCATTCAGATACTTCTACTGGAAATCTTGTGATGTGTTATTCACTCAAATATTTGATTGAGTTTCGATCATTGTACCCTGTGTCGTGTGTGGAGATTTTAGTGGTAAGTGAAATCAGAATACTTGTGGAGACCAGTCATTTTTACAGTTTTTAGCCTCGTTGTTCCAGGAATGGGTTAATTCAAACTACAGCTATCCAGTATGGAAGTCCTGATTGGAGGAAGGATTGCTTTGCTTAGAAAAGTTCTTCCTGGCTGGGCACGGTGACTCAGTCTGTAATCTCAGCAGTTTGGGAGGCCCAAGTGAGAGGATTGCCTGAGCCCAGGGATTCAATACCAGCCTGGGCAACTTGGCAAGACCTCGTCTCTACAATAAATCACAAAAACTAGCCAGGCATAGTGGTGTGCATCTGTAGTTCCAGCTACTTGGAAGGCTGAGGCAGAAGGATTGCCTAAGCCCAGCAAGTCAAGGTTGCAGTGGCCATGAATGTGCTGCTGCACTCTGACCTGACCAACAAGAGTGAGGCTCCAACCCAACCAAGAAAAAAAGAAAAGAGAAAAGTTCTTCTTGCTGCCTTGAACCAAGAATAAATTAGGGGGCCACAATATAGTCCCAGGCATTTGTGCATCTAAAACCTAGGGCATTGCTAATAGAGAACCAAGGGAAGTTGCCAGGATCAACCATATTTTCACTTGAAAAGGTGGTATTTTTATATAGTTCAATTTAATGTATATATTTTCTGTGATTGAGCAGCCTAAGTGGGAAACAATACAGTGGGCACAAACAATTTCACATAATTCCTATTAACTAGTTCTCTGCCAGGTAATGGGGATGGTTTTAATACTTAGATCTGATTTGAATACTTACATCTGAGTTTAATACTTAGTTGTCTTGAGGCAACAGAATCAAGTTGGGGTTGTAGGGGTGGGAGAAGAACACATATATCTGCAGGCAAAAAATTAGAATCTTTAACTTAAATATTGTGTTTCTATAGGAACTCTGGCTATGGGTACTGACAAAGACTCTCTCCTGGGCCAAACTCCAAGCTTCTCAAGTCGCCTTTTGACCAGCCCTATCCTTAGGTCTGATTCTCAAGAGCAAGAATCTTGCTAAGTCAGTTTAGGGGCACCCCTTCCTCCACCCTAGATATCTAATCAAATTCCTCATTCTCGGGGGGCTGCCAGGTAATGTCTGATTTCCCTGGTTCACCTTTAGCCGAAGTCTTATGTGGCTAATTTAGCTAAAATGTCCCCTTACCTTTGTTGGTTTTTATCCACTGAACTCGTCTTCCTCCCGCCCAGCTCTGCCCCTTGGCTTATAAATTCTGACATTTTGGGTTGTGTCCAGAGTTCAGCCCAATTTCTATGCCCTACTATAAAACCTCATCGTCGTAGTCCTCCTTGAATAACGTCATCATTCTCATCTTGAACAAGCGTCAGGATATATCTTTAATAGCATTTGCTCAATGCCATTGTGGAATGAGCATGAAAAAGACTAGATATGTACTGTTTTTTGTTTGTTTTATTTTCTGAAGAGGAAGGGACATGTATGTTTTGCACTCCCCCTCCAAAAAAAATCATAGATTGAAGGCTTCATACGGTGTTAAACCTTCCTGTGCCCATTTGAAATACATCAGTGGAGAAAATGGATATGAGGGCCTCTCCCAAAATAGAATCACAGCAACTTGGATGGATTGAGAGTCTATGATACTTAGTGTTCTATCACAGAAACAAAGAACAGAGTACCAAATGTTCTCACTTATAAGCGGACCCTGAATATTTACCATGATACTAAAAGGAAGAGATGGGCAGTAGTGGGATACTGCCAGGCAGGGGGTGGGGGCATAACATCAAAAAGGGTACCTGAACTCAAACCAGGCAAAGTGGGGACAAAAGAGAGGTCCAAACATTACCTGTATGATGTCCATGTGTATATCTAATCCTGAATTGTACCCTGCATTTTTAAAAATGAAATATAAGCCGGGCTCGATGGCTCAGCCTGTAATCCCAGCGCTTTGGGAGGCTGAAGTGAGTGGATTGCCTGAGCCCGTGGGTTCGAGACCTGCCTGGGCAACTTGGCATGATCTCATCTCTACAATAAATAAAAAAATTAGCCGGGTGTGGTAGCACGTGCCTGTATTTCCAGCTACTTGGAAGGCTGAGGCGGAAGGATCGCCGGAGCCCAGCGGGTTGAGGCTGTGGTGGCCGGGAGTGGCCACTGCATTCCAGTCTGGGTGACAGAGTGAGATTCCAACTCAAAAAATAAAAAAATAAAATAAAAATAAAAATGAAATATAAAAAATAAAACAAGAATACAAAAGAAAAAAAAGAGTAGAATCAGAGCATTTCTAATTATCTAAAAAAAAAATTCCATTGTTAAGTCAGAGAGTTTACAGTACATACTGAAATTCAAAATTTGCTAGAGACGAATTTTTCCTTGTTTACCATTTTCAGTGTGGTTATTTTATGGCAGCTACCTATGTTTGTGGGATTTTACCTCTCCCTTTCCCCAAATGAGTATACTGTGGCAAGCATTACTGCTGGCATATTCAACATCTGTTTTTTCCATCTTCCTTAACTTCAAAATCTCAATAATCTTTTAAGATTCCTGGGTGTTCAGTCACTTCTCCGATGAGGACATGAAATAAAGTTGGCTTTGTGGAACTTCTGCAGAAAGTATTCTTTTTGAGCAAAGGAGACATATGCAGCTGACATATGTTCTTTGTTCTTTTCTCTATTTGCCTGTCTGAAATTCAGAGATGAGTCTAGAGATAGAGCAGATATTTTGTGAGCATGAGAATGTCAGGCACACAGCAAGGAAAGACAAGCAGGAAGTGAGAAGAGTTGGGTGTTGGATGGTTTCCTTGAGAAGTTGCATCATCACTAGACCACATAATTCTACATATCATATGGGGAAATTGATTAAGCCACTGAAATTGGCTCTCTCCTGTCAGGTAAAACAATCCTAAAATGGTTTTTTAAAATTAAAACAAAAACTAGATTGTGTTTTCTGTGTATCTGCTCATCTGCTCTACTTGGGGTTTGATTACTTGTTGGCTTATTCCTTGCTGATTTTGATAAAGTTTGTAAAATATTCAACCAGCACTTTTTCAAATATTCATTGTACTTCATTTTCTTTCTATCCTTCTGAAAGATCAATTACATATGAGAGAGACCTCAAAAATATATTCATAAAAATAGTACATTTATTCTTACATATTTAAATTTCAGTAACCTTCAAAGTACTCTCTGTTTAATGCAACAATCCTATCGAGACAGTTTTTCCACTGCTCAAAACAGTTTTTGAACTCGTCAGTTTTGATGCCTTACAGTGCTTCTGGCTTTTTTGTTTCACCTCAAAATGTTTCCCTTTGAGGAATTTTTTTTTTTTGTCCTTGGAGACAAATAAACAAACAAAAAGTGGCTCAGGGCAGGACAAAGTGAATGGAGAGGGTGGGGTACAGAGTAATGCTGTTTTTGGTCAAAATCTACTGAACACTCAGTGAGGTGTGGGCAGATGCACTTGTAAACCACCCATCATGAAATGGGCAAACTTCTTGAAAGAATCTAAAAAAAAATTCACTGAAGCTAAACACAGCTCTCACAAAAATACTAACTGGTACACTGTAGCTGATGATTCCTAGAAAACTTACCTAGTGGGGGAAACCTGTATTACAAAGGGCCTACCCTCCAAAAAATAATGCCTATTTTTTTGGTGGGGTCCCCCTTGTACATGGTTGTCTGCTTGATACTGTCCCATAAGTCACTGATGTTTAATTCATTTCTTAATATTCTTTCCTCTGGTTTCTACAGTTTACATGATTTTCATGGGTTTTCTTCCAGTCCAATGAATCTTTCTTCTGTTGTATTTAATCTGCTGTCAATGCTGATATGCTGATAATTTCCTTTGTTCCTTTAGAGGTTAAATGTTTCCATTTCAAGATTTGATTCTCATTTATCATTTTTACACGTCTCCTAAAATTTCTCTTATCTGCATCCATTATGTCTATCCATTCCTTTAAATTTTCTAAACATTTTATTGCCACTTTTTAAAAATACTTAAGAGCTAATTTCAACATCTGGCTTATCTGTTCACTTGTTTCTATTGGCTGATTTCTTTCTTGATTATAGATCATATTTGCCTGTTTCTTCACATGTCTCATCCTTCTTAATTATCAGATATTGTATACAAAAGAACAGTAGGACTGAAATATACATTCACCAAATAAAGAATGTCCTTTGAGGTTTTCAGCAAGATGGTTATGGAACAGGTTAGACTGAGAGAGTCTCTGAAAAAGTGAGTGACCATAAAGACTCTCTGTGTGAGTGAGTGTGTGCTGGTGGGTGAGTGAAAGACTGTCTGAGGGGAGACGCAGGTTCTAGTACCCAGCGCTCTCTTCCGGAGGTGACTGCAAACCACTGCCCTGAGATTGGGACCTCCAGTGTGCAAGATCTTCTGCCATTATTGGGGCTCTCTTGAGAGGAGGAGGCAGAGAACAGCTGTTCCTCACTACCTGTCACCTGGCCCATGCCATCACCTGAGGCAGCAGATGGGACATAAGCCACAGGAACCATGCAGAGAGCAGGGGAAAGCTGGATCGTAGCCCCACCACTGGTGAGGAAATGCTGACTGGCACCATTTTATCTGCCCCAGAACAAGAGACCTGCATTGCCCCACCCAGCTCTACCCAGCCTCTAACCTGGGACCTAGAAGCTATCTCTTCATCAAACTCTGAGAGACAGATGCTGCCTGCCCCATGCTGGAACAGGCACAGGCATGTCAGGTCTGTGTGGGAGACTTGACAGCAGCGGCAGCAAGCCAGGTGAATCCAGCTCTGATCCACTGTCCTCCCACAGTGGTCCATGGGGCATCTGACCCATGCTAACAGCAACCCTATCAGCCTGCACTGAGAGCAGAGTGGAGGAGTTGGAGACCAGAGCTGAAAGAAAGTTGGAGTTACAGGAACAACCTCAAAGCAAGTTTTGTTTTTTTGTATTTTGTTTTTGTTTACCAGTTTTGGCTGGTTTTTTGTTTGTGTGTTTTTTTGTTTTATTTTTTTTCTTCTCTCTTTCTTTCTGTTTTTGATTTTTGCTTTGTTTCTGTAACTTTAATGCTGTCTTTTTTTTAGACTTCTTATTTGTATATGGTTATTTTTAGGAGGAGTACATCAATGGGAGGGTTTTTCAGTTTGTGTGTTTGTATGATTCTGTTTTCCTTCTTCTTCTCTCTCCATCCTTCTCTCATCTTCCTCCTTCCTTTTTTCCATTCTTTTTCTTTTCCTTACCTCATTTGCTTTCAGGGGACAAACTTATACCCCACTGCATGGACAGATTGTAAGGTGGTTGAAAATGAGTTCCAGGGAGCCCACACACCTGTCAGCAAATATTGGGATTTGCAGATAGTTTATAAATCACAGACCCCCCTCAATTAAATCTCAAGACTGCAAAAAGTACAGTCCCCCACCCACAGCCCAGCTTCAAAATCAAAGAAATACAGAAGATCTACAAAAGGAAAAATAAGAGATTGAGTGAACAGAAGTAAGCAATCCCCCATCCCTGAACAACAGAATTCAAGAAGAGATAACAAAAGGGGGATACAAATCTACAAATGAATAAAAACCAAAGGAAGAATATGGGTCCCACACAGAACCCTGGGAGGTCAACCACTGAGAATACAGACTTTGGAATGCAAACAATGAAGAGTCCCCAGAATGACTGAACTCAAACCATGAACCCAGCTATCAGGATATTAATAGAGAGAACAAATATAAATGAGGAGAGACAAGAGGAAAGAATGAAGGAGATGATAACTGAGATAGCAGCAGTAAAGAAAACAGGGAATGAAATACATATCGAACTGATAAGCATGGAAAGCAGAATTAACCAAGCAGAGGAAAGAATCTCAGAGCTTGAGGACCAAAATATGGAACTAACCCTAACTGTTAAGAACATAGAACAGAAGCTTAAAAAGACAGAACAAAACTTTCAAGAGATGAGTGATTATTCCAGGAGGCTGAACCTAAGATTAATTGGAATCTCTGAGGCAGATAGAGAGACAGAGACTACCCTGGAACAAACATTTCATGAAATTATCCAAGAAAACATCCCTCATCTCATCAGTGACACAAACATTCAAACACAAGAGACTCTGAAATCTCCTGCAAGACAACAAATGAGAAGACCAACTTCTAGATACATAGTAATTCACCTACACAAAGTAGTTATAAAAGAAAAAATCCTAAAGGCAGAAAAAGAAAAAGTTCAGACTACCTACCAGAGAAGACCAATAGGAATAGTAGCAGACTTATCTATAGAAACACTTCAGGCTAGGATAGCTTGAAGCCTAATCTTCAAAGTTTTCAAAGACAAACAATTCAACCAAAAATTATCTACCCAGCTAAGCTAAGCTATATCAGTGATGGAGAATTAAAATCCTTTCCAGACATTCAATTCCTTAGAGTTTATGCTGTCTCCAAATCAGCTCTACAAGAAACACTAAAGACCGGGTTCAGTGACTCAGCCTGTAATCCCACGCTTTGGGAGGCTGAGGTGAGTGGATTGCCTGAGCCTGCAGGTTCGAGACCCACCTGGGAAGCGAGACATCATCTCTACAATAAATAAAAAAATCATCCGGGCGTGGTAGCGCATGCCTGTAATTCCGGCTACTTGGAAGGCTGAGGCAGAAGGATCGCTGGAGCCCAGCAGTTCAAGGCTGTGGTGGCCGGGAGCGGCCACTGCACTCCAGTGTGGGTGACAGAATGAGACTCCAACTCAAAAAGAAAAGAAAAGAAAAGAAACACTTAAGAAGTATTAAACACAGAAAAAGGAAAAAAAGAACAACAACACCATTCACAAGAAAATTAGAACACACATGAATCAACCTAAAAACCAAAAAAAGACAACAAACAAATACATATACAAACAGCAGCAACAACAACAAACTGTATAAGAACTTCATGACACAATAAACATGTCACATCTCAATAATTAGCTTGAATGTGAGTGGACTAAATGCACTGTTGAAAAGACAAAGAATGGCAAAATGGATAAAATATCATGAGGCAAGAAGATATTGTCTCCAAGAGTCTCATTTCACCAAAAAGGACACTCACAGATTCAAAGTAAGAGGATGGGAAACAAAATTTCGGGGGAATGGAACACAAAAGAAAGCAGGAGTTGCAATCTTGATATCAGACAAAATACCCTTTAAGCAAACAAAAATTAAGACAGATATGGAAGGTCACTACATAATGATAAAAGTTTCAATCCATCAAAAGAAATATCCAACCTAAACATATCATCCAAGATAAAACTTAAACGTATCAACTTTAAAAAGTATTTTGACTAACACTATCAAAGCTGGGGACTTAAATACCCTACTCACAACCCTAGACAGATCATCAAGACAAAAAATCAGCAAGGAGATCCAGAACCTCAATTGGTTGCTTGTCCAAATGAACTTAATTGACACCAACGGAACACTCCACCAAATAACCACAAAATATATATTCTACTCATCACCACGTGGAACACACTCTAAGATCAACCACATATTCAGCCATAAATCAGACATAAACAAATTATGTCAGATTGAAATATAGCCATGCACCTTCTCAGACCACACTGGAATAAAAATAAATATCAACACCAACAAAGTTCCCCCAAGACCCACAAAGACATGGACACTAAATAACATCATACTAAACAATTCCTGGATCAACACAGATGTCAAAACAGTAATTAAAAGATTCCTGGAAGCAAAGGAAAATGAAGAAACATCTTACCAAAAACTCAGGGATGCCATGAAATCAGTAGTAAGAGGGAATTTATATCTCTACAAACACACATCATGAAAATGGAAAGATCACAAGTTAACAACTTAACAAATCACCTAAGAAAGTTGGAAAAGCAAGACCACCAAAACCCTAACTTCAGCAGGAAAATTCCAGATCATCAAAATGAAAGCCCAAATTTGAGCCATAGAAGACAAAAATAAAATACAAAAAATCAGTGATACAAAAAGTTGGTTCTTTGAAAGTATGAACAAGTTTGATGGACCCCTAGCTAGACTGACCAAGAAAAAGAGAGAAAAAAACCCAAATAAATACAATCAGAAATGAAAAATATCAATCTCAACTGACCCTGAAGAAATACAAAACATTATCAGAGACTACTATGTGCACCAATATGGAAACAAACTCGAAAACCTTAATGAAATAGAGGATTTTCTGACATCACATAACCTCCTAAGGTTGAAACAAGAAGAAATTAAGACACTAAATAGATCAATAATAATGCATGAAATTGACTATATCATAAGAAAAATGCCTACAAATCAAGCCCTGGACCAGATGGCTTTCCAGCAAAATTCTATAAAACCTACAAAGAGGAGCTGATACTAATCCTATTGAAAGTATTCTAGACAATTGAGAAAGATGGAACTCTCGCCAAATCATTTTATGAAGCTAACATCACACTGATATCCAAGCCAGGTAAAGTTCCAACAAAGAAATAGATCTACAGGCCAATATCCTTGATGAACATAGATACCAAAATTCTCAACAAGATTCTAGCAAATTGGATCCAACAACACATCTCAAAAATCATCCACCACCACCAAGTAGACTTCATCCCCTGAATGCAGGACTGGTTCAACACTCACAAAAACATAAATGCAATTAAATACATCAATATATGTAAAAAAAAAAAACCCACATGATTATTATCATTAGATGCAGAAAAAGTTTTTGATAAAATCAAGCACCCCTTCTTGATAAAAACTGTCGAGCCTCTAGGCATAGATGGAGCTTACCTCAAAATAGTAAGAGCCATCTACAAGAAACCCACAGGCAGGGTGCTGCCAAACAGACAGAAATTGGAACGAGTTCCTCTGAATATCGGAACAAGACAAGGATGCCCACTCACATCTCTCCTTTTCAACATAGTTTTGGAAGTCCTAGCTAGAGCAATCTGAAAATGAAGGAGATCAGGGGTATCCAAACAGGTAAACAGGAAATCAAGTTATCCCTCTTTACAAATGACCTGATTCTATACCTCAAAAACCCTAGAGACTCTGTCAAAAAGCTCTTTGTACTGATAAAGTCTTTTGGCAAAGTCTCAGGGCATAAAATAAATATGCAAAAAACAATTGCATTTCTATACACCAATAATAAACAAACAGAAACCCAAATAAAAAACACACTCCTATTCACAATAGCCACACAAAAAATGAAATAACTTGGCATCTTTCTAACCAGAGACGTGAAAGACTTTTACAATGAAAACTCCAAAACGCTGCTCAAGGAAATCAAAGATGACACAAACAAGTGGGAAAACATTCCATGCTCATGGATTGGAAGAATTAACATTGTTAAGGTGTCCATTCTACCTAAGGCAGTCTACAGATTTAACGCAATACCCATCAAATTACCAGTAACATTCTTCTCAGATCTAGAAACACCAATACAGGAAACATAAATGACCACGAATAGCCAAAACAACCCTCAGTCAAAAAAACAAAGCAGGAGGTACCACACTCCCATACTTTAAACTTTATTATAAAGCTACAATAATCAGAACAGTCTGGTATTGGTATGAGAACAGGCATATAGACCAATGGAATAGAATTGAGATTCCAGAAGCAAAGCCTCAATTTCTCAACCATCTCATCTTCAACAAAGCCTCCACCATCAACCCCTGGAAAGAGAAGAAGCTATTCTCTAAATGGTGCTAGGCAAACTGGCTGACCACAGGCAGAAGATTGAAGCAGGACCCTTACTTATCCCCATGCACAAAAATCAACTCTAAATGAATCAGAGACCTAAACATAAAACCTCAAACTATAAGAACCTTTGAAAATGCAGGAGACACCCTTGTGGAAATTGGAACTGGCAACCAATTCCTGATCAAAACCCCACATGCCCACGCCATAAGAGATAAGATAGACAAGTGGGACCTCATCAAACTGACAAACTTTTGCAAAACAAAAGAAACCTTCAAGATAGCAGGAGACATCCCACAGACTGGGAAAAATTATTTGCCAACTGTTTGTCTGACAAATGCTTAACATCTAGGATCTTCCAGGAATTCAAAAGTGCAGAAAAGAAAAAAACAAACAGTCCCATTACAAAGTGGGTAAAATATATGAATAGACAGTTCTCAAAAGAAGACTTAAAAGCAGCCAACAGATACATGAAAAAATGCTCAGCCTCACTAGACTTCAAGAAATGCAAATTAGAACCACACTGAGTTTCCACCTAACTCCAATCAGGATAGTCGTCATCAGTAACTCAAAAAAAAAAAAAAATGCAGGCTAGGATGCGATGGAAAGGAAGCACTTCTACATTGTTGGTGGGAGTGTAAACTAATACCGCCCGTGTGGAAAATAGCTGGTGATTTTTAAAAGACTAAAAATCAACCTTCCATATGATTCTGAAATCCCAATTCTGGAAATATATCCGAAAGCACTCAAATCACTCTATGAAAAAGATATCTGCACACGTATGCTTATTGCAGCATTGTTCACAATAGCAAAAACATAGTACCAATTGTGCTGTCCATCAAAAAGGACTGGATTAAAAAATGTGGTACATATACTCAAGGGAATATTATGCAGCCCTATAGAAGGACAAAATTATGAACTTCACAGCAACTTGGATGGACATAGAGTCTATAATACTGAGTGATCTATCACAGGAACAAAGAACTAAGTATTACATATTCTCACTCAAAAACGGATCTTGAACATTTATTGTGATACTATAAGAAAAGTATTGGCAGTAGTGGGAATCTGCCATGGGAGGGGGACACACCTCATCAACAAGGGTACCTGCATAATGAATATTTGTACAATTAAACCTGAATTGTACTACATCTTTTAAAAAAAAGAATATCCTTTCCTCTTTAGACAACTAGAATGAAGACGACTAATTTCATTTCATCACACCCAATTAGGTTTTAATCTGGTTTGTGATGTTACTTTAATCCATCTAGCAGTGCCTTGGAATTCGAGTCTGAGATATTTATTTCTTCTCAGATCATATCTCAACTTTTTACACAGTAATAGGTGAATGGCTAAACTCATCAAGAATTAAACTGTGCAGAATTGACTTAAAACTTCTGTTAGACTCAGTTTATTCTTGACACCAAATGCTTTGCTGGTAAATGAGCTCACTGCTTTCAAGGGGCCTCTGAAAAATAAACCATAGCACTGTCACCTTCTCAGAAAATTCCACCAGCTCAGTGTCTAAAATACATTCAAAATATTTTCTCTACCTACTACCTCTATGCCACTAGCATACTATTTCAGACCACAGTCATAATTCTTCTAGATAATTTTTGTTAGTTCTCAATAGCATTTTAAAACACCTTGAAAGATGTTTGGCTTAATATGTTATCATGAGTAATCTCAAGTTTATATCATGTAATTCTTCACCTCAAATTCCCGTGTCTACAGATATTACTCAGAACAAAAAGCAAAATTCTTATCTAGTATAGGTTAATAACTTGTATGACCTTACTTCTTTCTCCCTCACTGACCATGTTTTCTCAAACTTTACTCCTTGATCTTTCTACTTCAGTCAGACCTCCTTACTGTTTCACTACATAAAAACCCACCCTATCTTTGATTTTACCAAGTACAGCTTTCTTTACCTTAAACATTTGCCCTTTTTATTCACTTGTCTTGCTCTCTCATTTTATTCTGTCTCAATTTAAATGTCACTGAAGAAGATAGTGGACAGCCTGTCTGCAATGCAAAGTCTATCTCCATTACTCTCTTTTAGAATGTGATTACAATCAACTGATACATATCCCAAAGTCTATGATCCATTTTGAGTTCACTGTCTGTGAGCTTTAGGTTGAGGTTCGTTTTTGCCCAGAGATGTCCACTTTTTCCACCATCATTTGTTGAACACGCTATCCTTATTCCAGTGAATTACTCTTGCACCTTTGTCAAAAATCAGGTGGCCTTCTTTGATGAATCTACTTGTCAGTTCTTGATTCTGTTTCATTGATTGATGTGCCTATGCCTACTTTCATAGCACTGTCTTGATTACTGTAACCATGTAGTAAGGCTTGAATTTAGGTAGTGATTCTTCCCATCTAATTCTGTTTTTGCAAAATTGCTTAGCTATTATAGGAACTGTGACTTCCCATACACATTTAAAATAAACTTGTCTATGTCTACAAAAACCTTGCTGAAATTTTTGTAGTAATGGGATTTAACACATAATAACTTTGAGGTGAATTGGCATTTTTACTGAATTAAGTCTTCTAATCCATAATACATTATATATTTCCAATCATTTACATCTTTAAATTTTTTAATCAGTATTTTATAATTTATAGCATACAAATATCGTGTATTTTGGATTAAGCGATTTTTTTCAGTAATAAGTATATGTATTTTTAACTATACCTAAGTATTTCATTTTCTTTGATGCAAGTAACTGGTGTTGTTTTAACTCTTGGTTTTTTCATGTTGGCAGGTAGACATATGATTGTTTTGTGTATTGATATTTTATCACGCAACTTTGGTAAATTCTAGCAGTGTTTTGTTTTGTTTTATTTTTGTAGTATCTTTGCAATTTCTATGTATATAATCATGCAATCAGCAAGTAGGAACACTTGTATGTTTTTTTCTTCTAATGTTAATTTCTTTTATATTTTAATTTTTACATATGTATTTTGCATTAAAGCCATGCCTAGAATGTCCAGTGTCATGCTGAAAACCACTAACAAGAGTGGATATCTCTTAATCCTACTCCAAAGCACTCAGTCTTTCACTATCAAGTATGATGTTAGCTGTGAGTTTTTTATAGATGCATTTTGTGAAGTTGTGGTAATTCCCTTTTATTTTAAAGTTGCTGAGATCATGATGGAGTGTTATATTTAATTAAATTCTTATATATATGAATGGATATAATAATGTGCTTCCTCTTCAGCTTATTAGTAGAGGCGATTATACTGCTTAATTTAAGAATAGTGAACAGTCTCGCATATCTAGGTGAACTTGGCCATGAAGTATAACTATCTTTATTCATGGTTAGATCAGGCTTGCTAACATTTTGTTGAAAATATTTTTCATCTATGTTCATGAGATATATTGATCTGCAATTCTCTTTTGTTGTGAGAGTTTTCCTTGCATTAATGTCAATTTTTTAATTTCCTTATAAGATCCATTGAGCAGCGTTTCCTCTTTCTCAGCTTTCTTAAATATATAATATAAAAAGAGCTACTTTTTCTTTACATGTTTGGTAATATCCACCTGTGAAATCATATGGGCCAGAAAATTTATCTTGAGGCAAATTTTAAGTCATGAATTCAATTATTTACTTGTAATAGACTATTCAGATTAATGATTTGATTGGTTGATTTTGGCATTTTATCTTTTTCAAGGAATTATTCTACTGCATTTTAGTTGTTGAATTTATGAGTATAAAGTTGTTCATACGATTCCCTTATTCTCGTGACTGAAGCATATGTTGTAATATCTCCTGTTTTATTTCCAATTTGTGATGTGTCTACTCAGTATTTCTGTTAGAATTGCTAGAGGTTTATAAATTTTATCAAATTTTTTTAAAACTAGTTTTGGTTTTATTTATTTTCTCTGTAGTTTTTTGTGTTTTCAATTTCATTTCTATTTTTCCCTGTTTATTGTTTTCTTCTTGTTTTGCATTATTTTCCAATTTCTTGCAGTAGAAAGTGCAATAGTAGATTTCAGACCCTTTCTTTTTACTAAGTACAATGTATAGCACTAACTACTTAGTTACATCAATTTTTCTTTCAGGAACATTTTTAATTGCATCTTACATAGTTTGATATGTTATATTTTTATTTGCATTCAGTTCTATGTATTTTCCATTTCCTTTGAGACTTTCTTTTAGCCTTACGGATAATATAAGTATGATTTGCTGAATTTCCGTGTGTTTACATATTTTCCTAATGCTTTTTTGTTATTAATTACTTGGTTTATTTGATTATAGTCAGATTTCAATAATTTAACTTATTTTAAGTTTGTGAATATTTGTTTTATGGCCATTTTAAGATCGAAGTTCGTGAAGATTCCATGCATTCTTGGAAAAAAATGTGTATTCAGCTGCTTTTGGTGCTGTATTTTATATGCATTAATTAGATACTACCTGTTAATTATATGGTTACATATTTTGCATCTTTGTTGATTGTGTGTCTAGTAGATCTATCAACTACAGAGAGAAGGGTGTGAAATTACCAACTATAATGTGAACTGAATTATGTCTTCTTTCAGATTTAACACAGTTTTTCTTGTGAAGTTATCTTGTTTGCATGAATATTTTGTGTGTTCTTTGTATGGTTTTGTTCTGCATGTATTTTGCATCCACATTTTGCATATTCCCTCCAGAGTTTTGGTCTAGTTTTTTTTTTTCTTTCTGGGTATTACAATATGCATATGTGACTAACCACAGACTATTGGTATCAGCGTTATAAACCCCTTGAGAGAAATGTCAGAGCCTTATTTCCACTTAGGTCCATTTCTTTCTTCACTTTTAAATATATTGTCATGAGTGTTACATGTTATGATTTGTGTTTCATTCAACAAATATGATTTATAAAAGAGGAAAAAGATCAAAACATGGTAATATGTGCCCATGTGTCTGCTCTGTTTGCTCTTCTTTCTTTCTTTCCAATGTACCATACTTTTTTTTTCTATCACTTTCTTTGTGTTTGAAGTTCTGACTTTAGCCAATCTTTAGCACTAGATATATCAACAACAAATTTTTATTTTCTTTTTAATTTCTTCCCTTTTATTCCTAAAGCATAATCTTGTCACATAATCATGGTTGATGTTTCTGGTTCATGTGCTTTGGTACTTTAAATTAAGGTGTCACTTTTTCTGGCCCCCGTGGTTTTAGATAAAAATCCACTTTTAGTGAAATTGAGGTTTCCCTATAGTTAATGTATCATTTATCTCTGTTCATTTTCAATAATATTTATTTGTGTTATTCTCAGGAGATTTAACTATGATGTGTGTTTGCATAGATGTCTCTGGGAATAGCCTGTTTGAGGTTTACACAGCTTCTTTGATCTGTATGTTTCTATCTTCCAGCAAACTTGAGAAGTTTTCATTCACTATTTCTTTGAATACTCATTCAGTCTGACTCTTTCTCTTCCCTTTCAGAGAATCCAGTGATATAAAATTTACATGTCTTATTGTGGTTTCACAGGTTCCTGAAACAGTGTTTATTGTATTTGTCAGAATTCTTTTAATTGTTCATATGCAAATTTGATTGCTCTTCCCACAAATTCATTGATTCTGTCTTTATTATCTTCACATAACTATTGATCCCATCAGGGAAGGTTTTTTTTTTTATTTCTGTTATTGCATTCTTAAGTTCTATCATTTCCATTTGGTTCTTTTTTATTACTTCTACTTACTTTTAAATTTATTTTTTCCTTTATTTTAGAACCCAAAGGATCGTAGGAAGTTTTGTTACATATGCATATTGCATAATGGTGAAGTTTGGGCAACAGAGGAATTCATCTGCTTACCTTCCTGGTGGTGAGCATGCTAAGGTGGTAAGGGTGGTAAGGTAGTTTTACATCCCTTATTCCTCTTCCCAAATTAGCAATGCCCAGTGTCCTTTGTTCCTATCCTGTGCTTGTGCGCTCCCAGCGTTTAGTTTCCACTTCTGAGTGAGAACGGGCAGTATTCTCTTTTCTGTTCCTGTAATTATTTGCTTAGAATGATGGTATCCAGTTGCATCCATGTTGCTGCAAAGGACATAATTTCATTCTTTTTTATGGCTGCATAATATATACCTTTTCTTTATCTGATCCACCCTTGATTGACATCTGAACTGATTTCATATTTTTGCTCTTGTATATAATGCTGTGATAAACAAATGAGTGGATCAAAGACTTAAACATAAGACCTCAAAATATAAGAATTTTAGAAGAAATCTTAAGGAACACTCTCTTGAATATCAGCTTAAGGCAATAAGTTAATGATCAAATCCCCAAAATCAAAGGCAATAAAAATTAAAATCAACTGGGACCGTATTGATTTTAAAAGATTCTGCATAGTAAAATACACCATTAAAAGGGCAAAGAGATGACCCACAGAATGGGAAAAAATATTTGCAAACTATGCATCTGAGAAGGGCGTAATATTCAGTCTAAAAGGAACTCAATTGAATTGACAGGAGACAAAACAAATAATCCCATTAAAAAATGGGCAAAGGACCCAAACAGACACTTCTCAAAAGAAGACATACAAATGGCCACCAACATATTTTTAAAAAATTCTCAACATCACAGATCATTAGAAAAATGCAACTCAAAACTATGATGAGATACCATCTCAAGCCAGTCAGAATAACCATTTTATTTTATTTTGTTTTTTCACTTTTAATTTTTTTATTTTAAAATTGTGGGGTATAATTCAGGGTTAGGTATATAAATATTCATTAGGCAGGTACCCTTGTTGATGAGGTGTGACCCCCCTTCCCCAGGCAGATTCCCACTACTGCTAATCCCACCTTCCCACCTCCAACACCCCCACAGTTTCCCGCTACTGTCATTTCTTTTCATAGAGTATTACAGTAGCTGTTCAGGGTCCACTTATGAGTGAGAACACGTGATACTCAGTTCTTTGTTTCTGTGAAAAATTACTCAGTATTATAGATTGCAAGTCCATCCAGGTTGCTGCGAAGCTCATGATTTTGTTCTTCGTTATGGTTGTGCACCACATTTTAAAAATTCAGTCCTCTTTTGATGGGCAGCATACGGGGTTCCATGTTCTTTCTATTGTGAACAATCCTTCGATAAACATACTTGTGCGGGTATCTTTTTCATAGAGTGATTTGAGTTCTTCTGGGTATATTCCTAGTAGGGGGATTATGGGGTCATATGGAAGGTCGATTTTTAGAACTTTTAGGAATCACCACACTGTTTTCCACAGAAGCTATACTAGTTTACACTCACACCGACAGTGCAAAAGTGTTCCCTTTTGCCACATCCTCTCCAGCATCTGTTATTTTTTGAGTTATTGATGATGGCCATTCTGACTGGAGTTAGGTGGTGTCTCAGTGTAGTTTTAATTTGCATTTCTCTAATGAATAGTGAGGCTGAGCATTTTTTCATGTATCTGTTGGCTGCTCATATGTCTTCTTTTGAGAAGTGTATAATCATTTCTTTTGCCCACTTTGTAATGGGGTTGCTTGTTTTTTGTTTTTGTTTTTTTCTTTTCAGCACATTTGAGTTCCTTGTAGATCCTAAATGTTAGGCCTTTGTCAGACATACAGTTGGTAAATATTTTTTCTATATCTGTGGGCTGTCTCCCTGCTCTCTTGATGGTTTCTTTGGCTTTGCAGAAGCTTGGCAATTGATGAGATCCCATGTGTTTATCTTCTCTCTTATGGCATGTGCACTTGGGGTTTTGATCAGGAATTGGTTGCCAGTTCCAATATCCATAAGGGTGTCTCCTGCATTTTCTAATATCTTATAGTTTGAGGTTTTATGCTTAGATCTCTCATCTATTAGAGTTGATTTTTGTGTATGGGGATAGGTGGAGGTCCTGTTTGAATCTTCTGCCTGTGGTCAGCCAGTTTTCCCAGCACCATTTACCGAATAGGTTCTCCTCTCCCCAGCAGTAGGTGGTGGAGGCTTTGTCGAAGATGAGTTGCTTGAGAAATTGAGGTTTTACTTCTGGAATTCCAATTCTATTCCAATGTCTATTATGCCTGTTTTTGTACCAATACCAGGCTGTTTTGATTATTGTAGATTTATAATAAAGTTTAAAGTCTGGGAGTGTGATACCTACTGATTTGTTTTCTTTGCCCATTAAAAAAATGGACAAAGGACCCAAACAGACACTTCTCAAAAGAAGGCATACAAATGGCCACAAACATATGAAAAAAAATGCTCAATATCACTGATCATTAGAAAAATGCAAATCAAAACTATGATGCGACACCATCTCAAACCAGTCAGAATAAGTATTTTAAAAATAGTCAAAAAACAGCAAATGTTGGTGAGTTTGCAGAGAAAACGGAAGGCTCATACACTGTTGGTAGGAATGTGAATTATTAGCTCCACCCCTGTGGTTGGCAGTTTGGAGATTTCCCAAAGAACCAAAAATAGATCTACCATTTGACACAGCAATCCCACTACTGGGTATATATCCAAAAGAGCATAAGTAATTCTACTTTTATCTCCTTGCTTCAATTTTGTATCTCTTCATTTCAAAAAAAAGTCCTTGTAACTGGTTTTTAAAGCATTTTTAGAAAAGCTGCTTTAAAATTCTTGTGATAAGTTCAACATCTGATTCATCTTGTCATTGGTGTCAGTTGAGAGAGTCTTTATCACTTAAGTTCTGATTTTACTGATTTCTGCTATGACGGGTGATTTTTAAAAAATTTTTCTCTGGTCCCTTTATTATGTTTGGAGACTGTGAAGCTTTTATTTTAACAGATACTCATTTTTTTTTTAGTTCAGTTTGTAGGTTCCAGCCTTCTTCTGTAGGAAAGACAGTCTAATTTTCAGAAACTTTCCATGTCAGTTTTATATTCATGGACTTTCCATTCTGCTTGGCTTACCTAGTGCTGCTCAAATATCCACTAGTCCCTAATGATTCAGCCAAAAGGGTAGAAGATGTTTCCCCAGAGTAGATGAAAGGGTGTCTGCCAGTGGGGTATAAGAATCTCAAGCCCATCTAAATGAAAACAATCTCTTCGCTGGTACTTGTGCTCTGGTTACCTGCCTGTGGGGTTCTGGAAGGCCAGGTGGTAGTGGGATTCTTTTTGATAATGCCCAATCCCCCACAGTAGCTCTCAGCTGAGGGTGAGAAATCTCAGTGTGGTGGAAAAATAGAGCCAATTTCCTGGGCTTGTTAAAAAAAAACCCCAAAACTAACAAACCTCCCTGTCAATGGTCTCAACTCATCAGATGTTGTCAGAGGAACCCCTGTTCTGTCAGGAGAATGAAACCAACCTGCTGTTATCAGGTTGAGTGTCCCCAAACTCCTTATCTTGGTTAACTTGTTTTATGAATAAAGGGATCGGAGAGACCTTGCTACTTTATTATTTCTCTTCTGGGTTCCCAAATGGATTCACCTTGTTCTACCAACTCACAGCATACTTCTTTAGTTTACCTCTGTTATTTTAAGGTTTTAGAGTTATATTTCACAAGGACAGCTAGGCCTGTGATGTCTGTCAGTGGATCTCTAATGTGGATTTTAATGTGCAGCTCTGTGTTTCATTTTCTTGCAATTCTTTCAGAACTTTTTAGATCCTGGTATGGTGTCTTCTACCTGAAAACTATAATTTCTTATCACAGCCTTTTTAATCTGTTAAAGTTCTTCTTCTACTTCTGAGTTCTCTCTTCCTTGATCTACACAACAGTGACTAAGGGGAACACCCTATGGTGCTGCTCTTTATCCCAAAAAGTCTTGTTATTTCTTTTTCCAAATGTTGAGAAGAGATGGAGCTGTGAAGCTTTCCATCCAGATCATGGGTCCTGTGTTGTTTCCCACAGTATTGCTTAGCTAACACTAGTTTTGTCTCTTCCTTTAATGATTTTGTCTGCCTACAATTCTTTTCTAAGGGGACACCAGGGGACCCATTGTTCTAAAAATCCGTCGATTGGAGAACTAACTCTCACTCCCCAGCAATTGCACCTCAGGGGTAATATTCTCAGCCTTCGAATTCCTGTTTTTTTTTCTCTAGGTTCCTCTCACTAATTATTTCTGGGATCTGTAACATCATTTTGTTTTTAAGAGATTAAGGCAATAGAGCAATGTGGTGGGAACATTTTTGTGTGTGTATTTCTCAAATTAACCTCTTACAGAAAACACACTGTCCTATTTTGAATTATTATAAAATCTTAGGTCTCTATGTCTGCCAAAAATAATTTTAGGCAATAAAGTTTTACCTTTTTACTTTTTGTCAGGAAATAGTATATCATGACTTGAAGATAAGGGGCTGCTACGAGTGAAAGCCTGGATAGATTTTTTTCCTATACAGTGTCCATCTTATGAATAATGTTTCTGCATCTAAGATATGGTCACTAGTTTATTAATCATTCTTCATTTGCAGAATTAACAGTTTGTATTTTAGCTATGTGTGCACAGTTATACAAGGACAAATCAGGAGAGGCTTCATTGGCATTTTCAAATAGATGGAAATTTGAACTCAATATTTCATGAATTTTATCTTTGTTTGGTTTTTAATGATACCAGTCCACAGTGTTTCAGTCTGGATTTCAACACAGGAAAGTCCATTCTCTTAATCACAGGAAAGTCCATTCTCTTAATCACAAAACATTCTGCCTCAGACTTTATGAATTTGGGATGTGGTACTAATATCTTCTTTTTTTTCCTTCTGTTCTATTTTAAATGTTGATTAAGCTAATTCTACTTTTGCATCATCTTTACTTTTTATTATTTAAATAATGAGAAGATACTGAACTGATCAAAACAAACAAAATGGGATAATATTGTTCAGATTTAGAAGGTCTAATTTGTAGGTGAATTTGTCATGTTAGTTTACTTGTCAGAGCACATTATGTTCAGGCTTCTAAAATAACCTTGAAACAAAAAATAATGACCTCTTTTTGCTCTCACTGAAGAAATTAATCTGTAATAATTATTTTTGTCTTCTACTCCTCATTCCCTTCCTTTTGATGCTACCTTTTTTTCCCTCAAAGCAAATATTTTTTTAGCCACTGTCATATGGCCAGCCAGCATGATCCCATGTGCTGGCATGGTAAGTAAATGGTAAGAATTAATCCTGCTGGGAAAAAGTTACTTCAGTTTATGAAGACAAAGCTAATACTTAAGCACATATTAGAAAACATTTTATTGTTATTTTTATGAAAAGAAAATTAAAGGAAATAACATCAGAAAGACAAATTTGAGTAATCAAAAAAATGATTAGAGTAGGGTAGGAATTCTAAAAGGATACATAGAATTTCATTTGTACATCAACTCCACATTTTCTTTTAAATACCAATTACTGGACATTTGGTAGCATCTAACTGCTAAAGTTAGATATGCAATTGTGAAAAACATAGTAAGGTCAAAGTTTCATAATGAAAACAATCTCTTCAAAACATAAGTAAAATAAGGTAAGATCAGTACCATTTGGCTGAGATCTATTGGCTTCAGGTAAGTTAGCAGATGTTAAGCCTTTTCTCCATAATGTTATCTGGCATCTATTGCTATCCTAGATATATGAGTCTATCATTCTTGCAAGTTTTGTGAAAGTATCAAGGATATGTATATTCCTTGCCTCAGGAAGAAAAGCAGATCATATTTGGATCATGCAGCGGTGGATGTGGAGATATGCTGCCCAGAACCCTTTGATGGAGAACTTTTCACCAGAGTTGCTGGGAGTGCAGTCAGTAGACAATCTTCACTGTCAACACTTAAGATTGTCTAAACTGCAGAGATGTGTCTTGTTCAGGAATGCCTACACCTCTTCTTGTGGCTGCCACATTTTATGATTGATGGATGCCAGCGTCTAATGGACTTTTTTTTTAACTTTTGATTTTTTTTAACTTAAAGATGTGGGATACGATTCAGGGTTAGGTATATAAATGTTCATTATGCAGGGACCCTTGTTGATGAGGGGTGCCTCCCCATCCATAGGCAGATTCTCACTGCTGCCAATTCCACCTCTCGCCCTGCGGTTTCCCGCTACTACCGATCCTTATAGTATTATGAGAGTTGTTCAAGGTTCACTTATGAGTGAGAACATGTGACACTCAGTTTTTTGTTTCTGTGGAAGATCACTCAGTATTGTAGACTCTTAAGTCCATCCAGGTTGCTGTGAAGTCCATGATTTTCTTCTTCTTTACGACTGTGTAATATTCCACCGTGTATATGTACCACATTTTTTTTTTTTCAATCCAGTCCTCTTTTGATGGGCAGCACGGTTGGTTCCATGTTCTTGCTATGATGAACAAGGCTGTGATAAACATACGTGTGCAGGTATGTTTTTTATAGAGTGATTTGAGTTCTTCTGGGTATATTCTCAGTAGGGGGATTGCAGGGTCATATGGAAGGTCGATTTTTAGACCTTTTAGAAATTGTCACAGTTTTCCACATAGGCTGTACTAGTTTACTTTCCCACCAACAGCATAGAAGTGTTCCCTTTTCCCCACATCCTCTCCAGCTTCTGCTGTTTTTTGAGTTGTTGATGACCCAAGGCAATCCACAGACTTAATGCAGTACCCATTAAACTACCAGCAGTATTCTTCTCAGACCTGGAAATGACAATACAGGAATTCATATGGAAATATAAAGAACTGACTTTCTAACTCAATGGAGGCCACACCTGACTCCAAAGCAACTCCAGAGGCAATCTACTTTTCCCTCTGCCTATTCTGACTTCCTTCCTTCCTTTTCACAGGTTCTGATCCCAAGGGTATTCCTTAATAAACACCTTGCCTGCTAAACTCCAGCTCAGACTGTCTTCCTTGGGGATCTTGAAGTTGAGAAGAGCACAGTGAGTTAGGGTCACATGTAGGCCTTGATGCATTTGCAGACACAACGAGAGTGGGTTTTGTTTGTTTTTTATCTTTTTCTTTTAGAAACATTCAACTGATAACCATGTGTGGGGTGATTTGGGTAAGCAGGACAGAGTTCTTTTTGAAAAATAGATGTTAAACAATGCAAATTCTGCAAACATAATATAATACCTGACTGTCATGTCAAAGATAATCAGTTAAAGAGGTCACACACACACAAAAAAAATAGGGACTAGACTCTATTTTAAAAGAAGGGGAAGATTTTAAATCCGTCTTTAAAATCCTACACCATGAATAGAAAAGAACTATTGCTCTCTTGACTTAAAAATAACAAAACATTATGACTGACACAATAATTTAAATAAACATATTAATGGTAGGGGGCATATATGATGAAAAATATTTTACTTTTTAAAAAATTTTTCATCTTAAAATTTATCCTTCACTTTTTTACCTTTATCCTTCAATACTCAAATGAACTTTTATTCTATATGAACCCTTAATTTTTAGCTAATATACTCCTATTAATTTGAATTAATAATTCATTTTTATACATACTTTCAAGCATATATAATCAAAAAGTTTGAAGAACGTTTAAAGAAGTTTATCATATCTTAGTATTCCTCAATTGCATCAGAATCACCTGTGTTGCTTGAGGGAAAATGCAGATTTCAGGATCCCACCTCGAATCTACCTTTTTTTAAAAAACAAGTTACCCTAGGATCCTTATGTAAGGCAAAGTTTGAGAATTACTGCCAAAGATGAAGAAGAATTGTACCAATCCTTAAAATTGTACACTGCTCGGATCTGAGCTCTTCATAAAGTTTAAAAGTTAAATCTGCTGAGAGGGTTATTATATTTCAAAGGTATTTGCAAAATCAGTTAACTAGGAGATAAAGAGAGCCTGAAGTCACTAATGAAACCAGTGGAATCAATTGCCTAGCTAGTTCTTGGGGGGAGCGGGGAGGTAGGAAATAGATGATTAAGTTAGAAAATACAAACACACACACACACACACATGCACAGAGAGAGAGAGAGAGAGAGAGAGAGAGAGAAAGGAGAATGGACCTTTTAGCTTAATAAACTCCTTATTGAAGAAAGCTCCTTATGTCCAGACTAGGAACCTGGGTGTTTATTCTGTTAAGAGAAACATGAAGCCAGGCTCGGTGGCTCAGCCTGTAATCCCGCGCCTTTGGGAGGCTGAGGTGAGTGAATTGCCTGAGCCCGCG
>NW_007247814.1:160828-183659 GCF_000164805.1 Carlito syrichta | reverse complement strand
TTTACTTTAAAAGACAGATGCTGTGGCCCTACTCATTTTCCCGGCCAAAGGGAAGGTTGCCAGCATTCCAATTTCAGACTTTAAGTCCAAATTCCCTGATTTTATGGCTAAGACACTTGACATTAACACAGTATCTGTAGCTACTTTGCACGTCATAGATAAGAAAAAATTCAAGTTACACATATAAATTAGTCCCAAAGGTAAGGGACTTTCCCCAAACATACTGTATTAAAAATATGTGGCTATTGCTTTGATAAACTCTGCTGTGGATGTGACTCTTGGAGCTATAACCAGGCCATGTTTCCTGGCTTTGGATACCCCTCTACCTTGGAGAAATGAATCTCCTCTCTTTCTCTCTCCTTTTCTCCATTGTACTTTCTAAATAAATGATATTTTCCAAGCTAAAAATAAGAGATAGGCCAGGCTCGGTGGTTCAGCCTGTAATCCTGTGCCTTTGGGAGGCTGAGGTGAGTGGATTGCCTGAGCCCGCGGTGTCGAGACCCGCCTGGGCAGCGAGACCTCATCTCTACAATGAATCAAAAAATCAGCCAGGCGTGGGAGCGCATGCCTATAATTCCGGCTACTCGGAAGGCTGAGGCAGAAGGATTGCTGGAGCCCAGCGGGTCGAGGTTGCAGTGGCCAGGAGTGGTCACTGCACTCCAGTCTGGGTGACAGAGTGAGACTCCAACTCAAAAAAAAAAAAAAAAAAAAAAGAGGAACCTGAGAAACATGTATATTGAAATTTAGAAAATTTTTCTCCTTTTTTTCAAGAGTCTAACAAGAAAATAGGCTCATATATATAAATTTCAGCAAAGTTTTATAAAATTGTTTTGGTTAAAAAAAAGAAAAAAGAAATTATGGCTATCAGAAATACTGTAATATAAAACCAAAGTATAAAAAAAGTGAAATTAGTGTCTTAGTTGATGATTTTAAAACACTGGCTCACCGAAATATTTCCAAAGCAATCTGTGGAAATACAGTCCTCAGTGTAAGCTCTTAGTAACATCTAACAGAGGAAAGAGCCAAAACTGGGGTATTTATTAAGATCTTACAGTGTGGTGTAATGTTGGTCTTCCAATGCAAGCAGGTGGTTAGGATTAGTGGACACAGCACAGAGAACACTTGATGGGTTTTTTAAGAGGTTCCTAAAATGAGCGGTAACATTATTTGCAATGTTTATCTTCCCAGTAAGGTATTTCCTAGAATAGTAAAGTTATATTGGTGAAGGTAGTGGAATAATAAAGTCATGTTATTATAAGGTAGACAATAAATTGTGTGACTGCAGATGTGTTTGCTTTTCAGGCGTAGAAGAATTCTAAAATACACCAAAGTTTTAATAATATACTCTGATGACAGAACATAGTCTCTCTCTATATATATAAAATTTAAATAACATTGCAAATTTTCAGTAAAGAGACAAATGATCAAATTTAAAAATATGATAAATTAGGATTCATAGTCTATTTATGACTATATCCAAGACTATATTGAAGTAGAGCCGACAGCAAAAGCAGAAGAAAGTTTAAATAAGAAACAAAGAAATTCTCTAGAACAGTTTTCTCCTCTAATTGAAATAATTCCTTATTAAGTAGGTTGCCTTTAAAGGTTGTCAATTTTGTAGAGATAAAGAAAGACCAAATGACAACCGGAAAAGGCTATTTGCTTAAAGCTTGTCATAGAGAGTCAGCCTTTTCACTTGCATTTGGTAGAGGCTTAAAGATAAGCAGAGGAGTGAGAAAGCTTTCTTTCTTAAAATCTTTTTTTCTTTTAACGATGTGGCGTACAATTCAGGGTTAGGTATACAAATGTTCATTATGCAAGTACCCTTATTGATGAGGTGTGTTCCCCCTTCCCCAGGCAGATTCCCACTACTGGCAATCCTGCTTTCCTGCACCCCTCCTGGCTGCTTCCTGCTACTGCCAATTCTTTTGTTATAGTATTATGATAATTGTTCAAGGTCTGCTTATGAGGGAGAACATGTGATACTCAGTTCTTTGCTTCTGTGAAAGATCACTCAGTATTATAGACTCTAAGTCCATCCAAGTTGCTGTGAAGTTCATGGTTTTCTTCTTTATGGCTGCATAATATTCCATCGTGTATATGTACCACATTTTTTTTTTTTATCCAGTCCTCTTTTGATGGGCAGCATGGTTGGTTCCATGTTCTTGCTACTATGATCACTGCTGCCATAAAAATACATGTGCAGGTATCTTTTCTATAGAATTATTTGAGTTCTTCCGAGTATATTCCCAGTAGAGGGACTGTGGGGTCATAGGGAAGGTCAATTTTTATGTCTTTTAGGAATCGCCACACTGTTTTCCACAGAAGCTGCACTAGTTTACACACCCACCGACAGTGTATAAGGGTTCCCTTTTCCCTGTATCCTCTCCAGCCTCTGTTGCTTTTTGAGTTATTGACAACAGCCATCCTGACTGGAGTTAGGTGCTATCTCAGTGTCGTTTTAATTTGCATTTCTTTGATGACAGTGAGGTTGAGTATTTTTTCATGTACTTGTTGGCTGCTCTTATGTCTTCTTTTGAGAACTGTCTATTCATATCTTTTGTCCACTCTGTATGAGATTTTTTTTTCCCTTTTGGCACGTTTAATTTCCTTGTAGATCCTAGATGTTAAGCTTTTGTCCGACACACAATTGGCAAATATTTTTTCCTAGTCTGTGGGCTGTCCCCCGACTCTCTTGTTGGTTTCTTTGGCGTTGTAGAAGCTTGTCAGTTTGATGAGATACCACTTGTCTAAACCTCCTTGCTCTGATAAAGGACTCGGGCAAAATCTCAGGGTATAAAATCAATGTGCAAAACAGTCGCATTCCTATACACCAACAACAAACAGAAAACCAAATCAAAAGCAGGATCCTATTCACAATAGCCAGAAAAAAGATAAAATACTTTGCCATCTTCTTAACCAGAGACATGAAAAACCTTTACAACAAAAACTATAGAACACTGCTCAAAGAAATCAAAGCTGACACAAACAAATGGAAAAATATTCCATGCTCATGGATTGGAAGAATCAACAATGTTAATATGTTCATCCTACCCAAGGCAATCTACAGATTTAATGCAATACCCATTAAATTGCCAGCAGCATTCTTCTCAGACCCGGAAAAAACAATACAGGAATTCATATGGAATTATAAACGACCATGAATAGCCAAAATAATCCTCAGCAAAAGAAACAAAGCAGGAGGTATCACACTCCCAGACTTTAAACTCTATTATAGAGCTACAATAATCAAAACAACCTTGTATTGGTACAAGAGCAGGCTTTTAGACCAATGGAACAAGATAGAGATTCCAGAAGCAAAAACTCAATTTTTCAACCAATTTATCTTTGACAAAGCCTCCACCACCAACGACTGGGGGAAGGAGAGCCTATTCAGTAAATGGTGTTGGGAAAACTGGCTGACCACATGCAGAAGATTGAAACAGGACTATCACTGTACACAGAAATCAACTCTAAATGGATCAAAGCTCTAAATGTAAAGCCTCAGACTATAACAATCCTAGAAAATGCAGGAGACACCCTTATGGAAATTGAAACCGGCAACCAACTCCTGATCAGAACCTCAAGCGCCCATGTCATAAGAAATAAGAGAAAAGTTTTCTAGTGAACAAAAGGGAAGATCACAGGCGTGCTATGATTTCTGGCATGCGGAAGATGGAGGCTGCTACAATACAAAGGATTTTTGAACGGAAGGCAATGAAAAAGAAGCAGATGCAAAAATGTTTCCTATCTCCCTATTTGACTAAAAGCAGATTTATAAAGACAAAAGACATCCTGCAGGCCCTGTCTATCAGAGAAAACAAAGAGTGACTCCTGAAGTCAACTTTAGAGCCTTACCAGCCTGGGAATTATAACAGAGGAGTGAGTCTACACGAACAAGCTTTACTAACTAGCTTTTATCTGCCTATTATTTGCATCCCCACAATCTACCACCCCTAGAGGCTCAAAAGTCTTTTCTTTGGCCATGCCACTTCTCTCACAATGTCCTGTTCTTTATGGAATTCCAAGCAGCCTCTCTGAGAACTACTATACTAATTCACTGGGGTCGCGTTGAATCTGTCTTCTCAAAATTCATATGTTGAAATTTAATAGCCAACGAAACAATATTAAAGAGGGGTAGGCTGTAGGAGGTTATTAAGTCATAGGAGTGGAGCCCTCATGAATGAGATTAATGTCTTTATAAAAGAGGCAGGAGGGAGCACCTAGCCTTTGCACCTTTCACCAACTAGGTGTCTTCAAAGTGAAGCAAGCCCTCACCAAGCACCAAATTTACTGGCATCTTGATTTTGGAATTCCAGTCTCCAGAACTGTGCGAAATAAATTTCTACTTTAAAAAATAAATGATAAAAACCTGAATAGACTAAGACAACGCATTAATAAACTTCTGTGTGTTTTTTTCCCATTAATCTCTGTTTTGTTACAAGAGTCTGTTCCAACTAAGAATTTATGAGAGTTAAAGAAAAGAAAAAAAAATTATTTTCCTTTCTATACTACAAGCTGGGTGTCCTGTGTGATTGGTTTGAGGATTATCTTTGGTTTTCATTCTCAGTTTCAGAGTTGAATGTAGGAGCAACAACAAATAATGAGAAAGTCGGCAGTTATTGATCAAATTCTGATTATTTTGGGCCATCTGCTGCAGAAGTTGTAGTCAGCGTTCTGTTACCATGTATTTATTATCTGTTCATCAGCCACTTATATATTCAGTTTCTCAATATACAACAGGTAAAACAACCAACTTCTTTATCAGAAATTTCACTTTAAGGTTTTTTCTTCTGTTTAGATGTCCTCGTACAAGTCACTACTTTTTAAATGTACAAATAAGCTGGGCTCGGTGGCTCAGCCTGTTATCCCGTGCCTTTGAGAGGTTGAGGTGAGTGGATTGCCTGAGCCCGCGGGTTCGAGACCCGCCTGGGCAGCGAGACCTCATCTCTACAATAAATCAAAAAATCAGCCGGGTGTGGTAGCGCTCACCTGTAATTCCAGCTACTCGGAAGGCTGAGGTGGAAGGATCGTCGGAGCCCAGCAGGTCGAGGCTGCGGTGGCCGGGAGCAGCCACTGCACTCGGTCTGGGCGACAGAGTGAGACTCCAACTCAAAAAAAAAAAATGTACAAATATATTTTCTCCCTGACCAGCAACAGAAGTCTTATTTTTGCTAGGCCTGAATTACTATCAAAAGGATTATTTCATACTCATATTTTTATATTAAAAATCTAAACTGAGACCCATATGCACATATAACTAAAGCATAATGCTTGTCTTTTGCTTAATATTCATATTATAAAATGAATTTTTATTTAAAATTAATATATGAACATGTCCTCTTTTTAAAATAAAAGAGGACATGTTCTATTTTAGAAGATATTTTCTTTTAGAACATGTTTCTATTTTAGAAAATATGATGGATAAATCTAATGAACCCTTTTGAAAACCACTCGTAGTTTTGAAAATATGACTGTCTAGGAAAAAAAAAATTGCCTCTTAGAGTTCATGATAGATTATATAGAACTCATTGTATACCAGACAGTTTTCTGACAACTTTATGAAGTAGGTACTAATATTATCTGATCATCTCCTTTCTCTCTAAGTGTAACTACTATCTATCTATCTATCTATCTATCTATCTATCTATCTATCTATCTATCTATTTTATTTTTTAGTTGAAACCTCATTTTATCACCCAGACTGAATGCAGTGATATAATCACAGCTCACCACATCCTCAGCCTCCTGGGCTCAGGCAGTCCTTCTACCTCAGCCTTCCAAGTAGCTGAGATTAAAGGCATGTAACACCATGCCCAGCTAATTGTTTTTAATTTTTATTTTTTGTAGAGCTGAGGACTTGTGATGTTGCCTAGGCTGGTCTTGAACTCCTGGGCTCGAGAAGTGCTCTCACCTTGGACTCACAAAGTGCTGGGATTACAGGGATGATCCCCAGCACCTGGTCACCATCTACTTTCTATCATTCTAGATTCATTGTGCCTGATTCTGTATTTTATATAATTCCACAGTAATAGTTTTTTCTTTGTATCTAGCATATTTTGTAGGTGTTATGATTTGAAATTTATTCATGCCCGATGTTTGTGATTGTTGATCTTTCTTCTCTTTGCTATATTCCATTGTATGACTATATCTCAATGCTGTTGATTATTTAGCTTTTAATGGGCACTGGGATACTTTAAAGTTTTAGGCAATTATAGCTAATGCGATAAGAATTTTCTGATGCATGTCTTTGATAAGCATGAATCAGTATCTGTTGGGTATTTACCTGGGAGTTAAATTCCTGTATTTGACCACAGAGTACATATACAATTAGCTTCAGTAGATATTATCAACTAGTTTTCTGAAATATATTATCAATTTACCTACTTGGTATACCAGTAGTATATGAGAATTAAATTTAGTAGACATAGTGGAGAACTCTGATAGTATATAGTATTTAGACTTAACAGAAGGAAACAGATATTTCCCAGGGAATTTTAATTTCTAGTTTCATGCATTAACTGAGCATGACTTTTCTGTTAACTTCCGAGGGAGAAGAGTGCTTCTGTAATTTTTGCATGAGATAGAACCCTCTAAAATAACTCTTGCATATTTGCTTATATTTTACATAAGACAGTGCTCCCTAAAATAACCCTTGCACTTAAAAAAAAAATGCATGTATTGTTTTTACTTTCAAAAACACATTGACAAACATTATAACACATGATTTTCAAAATAAGGTTTTGATATGTCTAAAGTTGCACAATGAGTCACCTAAAAGACAGCCTAAATGGTGGTACATATTCCACCTAGCATATTAACTTCTTACTAAATATTTCAAAGGTAATAAATTCCAATATTGAAAAAGTAAATAATACCTTGGATAAAAGATATTGACAAAAATGATAGCCAAGAAAGTTTACAAAGCTTTTTAAAATAATAAACATCGGCATAGATTATTCTGAGCAGTTTAAACATTATACCTTTAAAAAAATATATACATACTATTTGAAAAAATTGATTTAGATTCCTGTAAAAAAAAAAGCTGTCATTTACTTGGCAGAAAAAATAATAGTACTTACAGGTACTGATATATTTCCTGTTTTGAAGGGTTTTGTAAAATGAGATCAATTTGCTTACTTCTATTTAAAACTCAAAATAGCTCTACAAGGAGGTGTGAATCATTTAAATCACCTATAATTACAACGCAAAACTGCTGGAGTATATACCTTTGAGAGCTACTTCTTAAAGACTAAATGACGTTGGAGATAGATATTTATCTCTTCACCATTTACCTTCAAAGTAAGATTTTATTTATTTTGTTTACCTTCCTTGAGGGACAGTCAACAATGCTGTATGTGAATCCCAAATGTGGCATCAAAATCAAAGTCATAGCCGAAGGAGGCTGCTTGAAAACCTTTGATGACTTGAAATATTAATACCAAGGGTCTAAGGTTTTAAATTCTAAAGAAAATTGAAACTTCTAAGCACCAAAGAGTGTATGCTTTTGATGTCACAAAGCTACCTCTGAATATTTAAGGTCTTATCATTCAGAAATGAGTTCTGCAGAGAGAAAATTTTTAAGGAACTGAATATATGTATACAAGGTAGAGTAGGTAGGTTGGAGCAGAGAAAATGTCAAGGCTACTAGAAAACTGCGGCGGGGGTGGGGGAAGTATTGGAATAATTCACCTAAAACACCTGCAGTAGTCTACAGTCTCTGTCTCAGAATGTTTGTGATTAAGAGCTGCCCACCATGGGAGAAACTGGCTTAGAGACCCCCATGGATCAATAGCCAAGGTTAACCTGAGATAACCATGCCCCACTTTTGCCTTTCTTATACACAAAATACGATATTATTATTATTATTATTATTATTATTATTATTGAGTCAGTCTCACTTTGTTGCCTAGGCTGGAGTGCTGTGGCATGCTCACGGTCACTGCAGCCTGGACCTGCTGGGAACTGGCAATCCTCCTGCCTCAGCCTTTCATGTAGCTGGAACTACAGGCACGCACCACCATGCCCGGCGTATTTTTTGATTTATTGTAGAGATGAGGTCTGGAATCCGTGGGCTCAGGCAATTCTCTCACCTGGTTCTCCTAAAGTGCTGGGATTGTAGGTGTGAGTCACCGTGTCAGGCCTCAATAGGATAGAAAAATGACACACCCTCCAGCAGCGTCACAGTTCTGGCCTTGTCCATTTATAGTAATAAATTGGGTGACACCTCAATTCCAAGAATTGTCCACTCATCTCCCAGAAAAATCCACTCCCTTAATAGAATATTTCACCCATTCATGATTGCAGCTCACTAAAACCACCAGCCAAAGACTCCCCATGCCCCCATGACACTCCTTTCTGGGAACTATCCTGTTTTTGCAGTCTTGCTGGAGTTGCACTGCCAGCCTGGGACCCACGTGGCTTCCAAGGACACCATAATGCCCAAAGACTTAATGGCCTCTGAAAAGCGAACCACAAAAACCTCTCAGAACTCGGGAATCCCCAGGACGGTTGCAGCTTTCCTCCCCTCTAGTTATAGCTCTTGCTTGGAGGACCCGGAGGGAAGGACACAGCAGAGCCCCAGAACGCAGGGTTGCCAACAGCCACGGAGCTCCAAGGAGTGTTACAGTTCTGAGATTGTGCTTGGAGAATACTGAGTTCTCAGGGAAGGTTCCAGCTTTCTCAACTTGGCCAGATCAAGGATCTTGTCTCACGACTGAGAAGATTAAGGACTGAGGGCACCGGTGGGCGAGCAAGTTGAAGTTTATTTGGGAAGCAAGAGTGGCAGCTCTCAGAGCAAGAAGGGAACCTAGTGGGAAAAACCACGAAAGTCAGGGTTTTATAGGAATCCGGAGCCTGCTGATTGGTTGGTGGGGCAGTTGCACCAGCAGGCTAGGAGATGCACTAATCAGAAAGACGAGGGCTAAAGGCGGAGTCTCCTACACAGACTCAGAAGTAGGTGTCCTCATTTCAGTCTATGGGGTTCGCTGCAGAAGTTTTTTGTTTTTCTTTTTGTTTTTTTACCAGAGACTGGCCCTAAGCTGTCTACCTATCTGTGTTCTTCTTCTCTCTCACTGTTGCTTTCCCTTTTAATAAATTTGCTACAGCTTTGTTTCTTTCAACCTGCTCTGAAATTCTTCTCTGTGGCAAAGTCAAGAATCCAGCACTAACCTCATCTGACACTGGTCTCTCTCACACACAAATACACACCCCACTGGGAAAGAAGTCATCTGAAAATCACTGTGGCTATTCATATTTTAATTTTCTTTTGAAATTTTTACTGAGTCTCTGCCATAAATACAAAAAAAAAAAAAAAAAGGGCTTGTAAGAAGAATCCCCTTGGCCAGGATGCTCGAGGTAGTTGGTCTGCCCATGGTGTAGAATGTTCTGGAACTTTCCAATAATCGTAACAGAACAGGAAGTTTCAAATGAGAGCCCAAAACAACAAATCATGCTAGAAATGTGGAATGGACCAGGAGCAGTCAAACCTGAAGCAGGAGAGTAGTATCTCCACATCCATCCTCACCGCCTTTACACTAGATCTGTTTCAAGCTAGTTTTTGTTGTTAGGGCATAGGATCTCTAAGGCAATTATTTCATAATATGCAATCTTTTAATAGACGGAAAAATAAGCCTTGAATTTATATATTTTTATGTAGATACAACCTGGATATGGGCTAGAAAACTTATAAATTCTTCATAGAACACCTAAAAGACTTTTTAAAAAGACGCTGCAGTGGACGCCAGCAGCAACATTTTTTGGTATAACTTTGAAGTAGTCAAGCATCGTGTCTTCAGAATCTTTTCTTTTTGCATTTATTTCTTCCCCTTTAATACAGTACTTTATGTGGGTATTCATTATTGGTAGTTTTAAATGATTGCACTATGGTGTTAGATCAGTGACCAGCACTGCATCACGCTGAGCACAGAATAAGAGCCTCATACTATAAATCCAATGGCATAGTGCCTACAAAAATGAATAAAAAGAGATCATAGAAGAAACAGAAACCAAAAGTACTCTTTCCTCTTTTTTATTTCATCCACTTCTGATCTAGAAAAGAAGTTCAAGTAACAGCTTGAAGAGGCAATCAGGTAAAAATGATAGAAGGAAAGCAACCCCTATACTTTTTTTAAAAATCCACATAAGAATACTTTTGAATGTAAAATGGGGCATCATTAGCAAGCGCATAAGGATGATAGCTATGAACCACAGCAGACCTGGATCAGAGTCACTAATTATAGGCTAAATGTCCCTTCCATTAGTGGGTAATAAATTAAGTTGGATGAAGATACAAAGCACAATTCTTTAAAGCACGGGCTTTATCTACATTAGGTTGTTTCTTTCTGGCTGCTTGCATCTAGACAGATAGTCTCCAGATATATTCGATAGCCATTACCCAGCACTGATTAACTTTCTGGATCCTGATTCTCCCCTATGTGTTTAGCAAAAGGAGATATTGTGTACTTTGGGAACAGACTGTGGACGACTACCATCCGTTTTTGCTCCCAATCCCTGTCAATTACAGCCGACTGACAAGGGACCTGCATCCAAAGATGGCTCGAGGCACAGCTGCTCACTCCTCACCCCGGAAAACCACTGCTCACTGTAACACCCAAATCTGTCATTAATATGGATTGGAATACTCTCTCAGGAAGCATCCTCAGGCCAAACAGCATAATGTCATCCTTGAGTACTAGTTACAGAACAGGTATGGTGGTACTAAGATCCTTCCATCACTAAAACCCCTCAAAGGCATAATTGTTCTAATGGTAAAGTTCTTGTATTTGAAATCCCTGGCAAACTTAAATATCATTGTCTCCCTTAAAAAGACTATACCTCAGCACCAACAGAGAATCTCATGCAATTTGTTCTCTTTTTAAAATTCTTCCCTCAATTTACTGAGACACATTTTGCGCTTTTAATTATTTTGAGGGAATCATTGCTCAACACAAAAGCAAGAGTTTTCTACTTTTGCTTTTTTAATCACTGTGCAACTCATTCAATACAGAGCACAGCCCTAAGAAACAACCTGTATTTATCTCAAATGTCAGTATTTAGTGAAGAGAAGAACTTTAGAGTCTTAGTTCTATGTGCTGAATTATAGCCTACAATGCTACACTTTACTGGTTTTGAACTAAAGAAAATATTTTTCTTTCTTTATCACACTCTTGGTCTCACACAGAAACATATAAGCACCTATTTAAAAAAAAAAGAAAGTACTGGCCAAATAACAGATACAATGTTCCATGTAACATAATAGAGACCCATAAGTAGACCCAAACAAATGCAATCAACTGATTTTTGACAAAAACACAAAAGAAATTCAATAATGAAAACCTAACTTTTTCAACAAATGATGTTGAACAATTCCTGTATGCATAAAAATGAGTTTTGACCTACACTTTATACTTTATATGAAAAAAAAGTCTCAAATTAGACTTAAATATGAAATGCAAAACCATACAACTCCAAAGAAAATATAGGAGACAAATCTAGTTTATTGTGAATTTGCTTATGAGCCTGCAGTTACAATAGTAAAAGCATAATGAAAACGGAATTGATAATCTTCCATTAAAATTTGAAATTTTATAGTAAGAAAGACACTGGTTAATGTACTGAAAAGACAAGTTACAGACAGAAAAAAAAATTGCAGATTATAATCTGGTAAAGGATATGTATTCAAAATATAAAAATAAATCCTAATACAAAACAAGAAAACAATCCTAATAAAAATACCCAAAAGACCTGAATGTCTACTCCCTACAAAGATACACATATGTGAAATGAGCAAATATTCCATATCAACAAAGATGCTCCATATCGTTTGGCCTTAGGGAAATGCAAATTAAATTATAATTGGGGAAATCCAAATTAAAACAGCATTGAGATACCACTACAAAAAAAATTGCTGACCAGGATGCAGATAAACAAATTTCACTCATTGCTAGTGGGAATGCAACACACTTTTGTCACTTTGGAAGACAGTTTTGTAGTTCCTCAAGAATATCACATAAATATAACCTTACCACATAATCCAGTGGGAAACCTTATATCCACACAAAAATTGGTACAGAGTATTTTAACTACTTCATTTATAATTATTTCAAAACTGGAGCAATCATTATCTTCTTAGGTGAATCAGTTGAAGCTTACTCAATAGGTGAATGAATAAACAAACTGTGGTTTGTTTCAAATCTATAGGATGGAATTTTTTTAGCCATAAAATGAAATGAGTTAGTAAACCAAAAGAAGTATGAAAAGAGCCTTAAGTGTATATTGCTAGGTGAAAAAAGCTAGTCTGAGAATACTATACATTTTTCTCTGTTCTCACATCACAACAATCATCAAAACAGAAGAAGATTTCTATATACACACACACACTCACACACACACATATGTAATTATTTCTATTGTGAGCTATCATTATCTATTTTAAGCCATACACACACACACACACACACACACACACACACACACACACACACAGAGACATACACATATATATCCCATCTCCCGTTGCTGAGAGGGTCTAGCAGCAATGGCATTCAGTGAAAATAAGCACATCTACCACCCGGATTATGGTTTCTAATACCATTAAAAAAACAAACAAACAAACTAGAGTTTATTGGAAATATAACTGATGTGGGGACAAGAAATATACAAGATAAACCTGGAGTATGTTATCATTCTAGAAAGTAAGAAAGTGCTTTTAAAAAAAAGTAAAAAGTAAAGAAAAATATCACACTTAACAACGATGGGAACACTTCAATGGGACACAGGAGCCAACAGAACCAGCTCTAAATGGCCAAAGCTAATATAATTTAAACATTAAAAAATGTATTAGTGAAATAATCCAAATCATAAAAAATACTAATGATTCCAGTTTTAAATAATTGACTGAATAAATAAATAAATAGAGAGAAAGAGACATCTCTTCTGTATAGGATATTTCTAAGTAATTATTGTCGATTTCCCCCCCTTTTTAATCAATTAATTAATTAATTAATTTTTTTGAGTTGGAGTCACCCAGACTGGAGTGCAGTGGCACGCTCCTGGCCACTGCAGCCTTGACCTGCTGGGCTCCGGTGATCAGCCTTCCAAGTAGCTGGAACTACAGGCACGCGCTACCATGCCCAGCTAATTTTTTGATTTATTGTCGGGATGAGGTCTCACCAAGTTGCCCGGGCGGGTCTCTCACCCGTGGGCTCAGGCAATCTACTTGTCTCGGCCTCCCAAAGTGCTGGAATTACAGGTTGAGCCACTGAGCCAGGCCCCCTCTCTCCTTTAATGTGCCCTGCTTATAGTGATTGCTTTCCAGAGTATGGTGTCAAAATGGGGGGGTGGGAGGGAGATGTATGGTAGACAAGCCCCGACAAACATTCCCTCAAGTGAGTGACAAAGGTTAACAGCAACCGCAAGAGGTTATGTTTATGTGCCCTGGATAAAATGTGATTTCACCTTTGTGGTCTTCATCCGAAAACCCATTCACATGGTCTAAACATGAGAAAAAGTTAGACACACCCAGACTGGGAGACATTCTGTGAAATACTTGACCTGTACTCCTTAACTGTCAAGGTCATAAAATAAAATATCTAAGAAACTGTCACAATGAAGAGGAACCTAAACGATATGGTGAATAAACGTAATATGGTATCTTGTATGGGATCCTAGGACTTTTATAAAAAGAATAGCAGATACCAACAAAAACACGAACAAACAAAAACACACTAAATAGCATAAAGACCTTAACAATAATGACGTGTGCAAATTGGTGTTTTTTTGTTTTTTTTTTGAGTTGGAGTCTCACTCTGCCGCCCAGACTGGAGTGCAGTGGCCGCTCCCGGCCACCGCAGCCTCGACCCGCTGGACTCTGGCGATCCTTCCGCCTCAGCCTTCCGAGGAGCCGGAATTACAGGCATGCACTACCACACCCGGCTGATTTTTTTGATTTATTGTTGAGATGAGGTCTCTCTGCCCAGGCGGGTCTCGAACCCGCGGGCTCAGGCCATCCACTCACCTCAGCCTCCCAAAGGCGCGGGATGACAGGCTGAGCCACCGAGCCCGGCCTGTTTGTTTGTTTTAGAAAGATGCACTATAGTGATGCATGGTATTAACAACTGAGGAAACTGGGTGGCAGGTGCTTTCCTTGTCAATCCCAAGTCATTCTAAAATACAAAGGTTGTTTTTTTAAATGAATGCATTTCTCTTGGAGAACTGGCACAGATGCCTCCAGAGAAATTTGATTATGTGGAAAAGTAGATGATTTTCTGTGTGAATCCTTAAAGAATGAAAATGATAATAAATCGATTCGTTTTTGTCGTAGTAATAGGAAGATTGAGGCAAGTATTGGTATGCTCAAGTTCTTGTAGAAAGCAACAGTGTATTTTAGTGCTGAACGCAAGTAGACTTAAGGAACCTTGTTATTTCAATTGTTTTGTCTAAGCATATGTCTAGATAAGAGGACCAACTTTATTTTTATTATCTGAAGTAAAACAATTGTTTTCAATTTTTCCAAGGTGTTGTTTCAGAAAAAATGTCATGCCCTTGTACAATCCCTTCCCCACCATACCTCAAATGCTTTCCCTAATAAAAGGATTCAGAAAATGGTAAGCGATTAATATAATTTCTATTTCTTGTCTTTTTTAAATGATTATTTCTTAATATGTTCCGGTATTTTCTTGAAGTGTGAATTAGGTCTACCCTTTCCCTTAGATACATATAAAGTGATATTAAGGACAGGGTCGCAAACCTCAAGCTAGAGATGATTAATCAATTGTGGGAAAGCCTCTATCTAACTTTTCTTTTTTTTTTTTTGAATCGGTTCACTCTCTGTCACCAAGGCTGTAGGGCAGTGACACAAGCACACTTTACTGCAGCCTCAACCACCTGGGCTCTGACTAACCTTCCGTTCCAGCCTCTTGAGTAGCTGGGATTAGAGGTGCATGCTGCCATGCCCAGCTAATTTTTTAAATTTCTTTTAGAGATGAAGTCTTGCCATGATGACTAGGTTGATTTCAAACTCTTGGGCCTCTCAAAGTGCTAGGATCACAGGCACGAGCCCCCATACCTGGCCTTAACCATTCTTTTAACGTACATTTATTGAGTAAATTCAAGTCACAAAAATAGGACCCCAAATAAAAACTCAAAAACAATCAAAGCATAATCGCCACATCGAGGAGGGGTCACACATGTACAAACACAATATATTCCATAAAACAGAGTCAGAAGGAGATGTGGAAATGTTTTGCTAATTATTTTGCTTCAGGAACATCTAAAAAAAATAATACCTAATCTCAGTCGAAAGTCTTTTAAAGAAATTAATATTTTGGAAGTGGATAGATGAAAAAAAAAGGAAAGCAAAATAAGATCATAAAAGATAAATGTGAAAAGACAGAGACTTCTGATCTTAATGGGGCTCACAAGCCATGTACAAGAACTTGGAATGTAGCCCATGGATTAGTCAGCGAGGGCTGCCTTAACGAAGTTACCACCACAGCCTGGGTAGCCTAAACAACAGAAATGTAACTTCTCATAATTTTGAAGAACGGAAGTTCAAGATCAGGGTGTCAGCAAGACTGGTCTATCCTGAGGCCCCTCTCCTTGGTGTGCGGATGACTGTGTCCTCCCTGTGTCTCCACATGGCCTTCCCTCTGGGTGTGTCTGTGACCTCATCTCCTGTTCTTATTGAGACACCGGTCATCTTGAATTAGGGTGCACCCATATGGACTCACCTCATCTTTTTGAAAATCCCATCTCCAGATACAGTCACATTCTGAGGCACTCGTAGTTAGTCCTTCAACAGATGACCGTTGTGAGGACACAGTGCATTCCCTCACATCCTGAGAATATAATTAGAGAGATAATGAAAGGACCTTTAAGCGATTTGCAACTCAGAACATGTTGCCTCACAAAAGTGTGGAGAATGAAGCAAGGCTAGGAAACCTCAAAGGCTATTGCTGTGTGACACAGGTTACGACAGCACACAGTCAAAAATAAGGAACTAAAATAGTGAGGTAAGAGTAATTTGAGATATATTTTAATAGTTGAAGTATGATGTCTTAATAATTCATTTGATGTTAGATGAGCTGAAGAAAGACAGCCATTACAAAAAGGTGCCAAGGCTTATGTACATGAGAAAATGAGAGGATGCCTCAAAGAAATTGTATCAAGAAACACTGGGTTTGGATTCATTAAACATTGACCCTGCGTTGCCTAGGTTTCATTTTAATGACAACTCTCAGATATTAAATGCCTTTATTCATATGTGAGATTTCCTTTATGTAGTAGTTGGAAACCTAACTGAAGATGTAGCTTATTAGGATTGAATAGCTCTATTTTGGTCAGAAAGCTTTTTGTGATAATTTGCATAGCATATTATGAATATTTCAATTGAATAGAAATCAACACAACAGCTGCTATATGGTCATATCAAGGATATTTGGTTATTTTTTTCTTATGGAATTCAGTTTCCCAGAAGACTATGGGACTATTATACAAATGCAAAGTATTATTATTGTTATTTCCACTACTACAGGGATACACTTTCTCTCATTAGCCACCACTGGTTACATTTTAAAAGAAGAAAACAGGATGGCAGCACTGTTGAAATCACTTTATGCTAAGCCTTCACCATACTACAAAGGATGACTTGTACATCCAAGGCATAGACTGGAAGTGTATGTCATTTTCTGGAACTGTGAAAGTTTAGTGCATAATACAGTTCCTGGTTATTAATTTTGCCTTCCAGCAAGTTATTTCATTTCTATTAATTATGTTTTAAAAAGAAACACAATTGCTTGGGATTTATCTCTTCACCAATCATGAAAAGGAGAGTTTAAGGCTTCCTTACATTGCGGTTGACAAATAGATAAAATAGCGTAAAAGTGTAGTTGGTAAGCCTATTATAATTAACTGTGACAACAAGGAAAAAAAAATCGTTATTTTTTATTTCCCGCAGATACAGAAGTGCCATCAACTTCAGGCACAATGCATTTGATGTTGATATTGCACATTCATGTGAGAGTTGACAAAAAGACACATAATCTCTAAAGGAGGGAGTTCATTTCCACACATCTTTTTGGTGGCTATGCATATGACATAAAGGATATGAAACCTAAATAATAAACAATTATTTTCTAGCAAACTGTTTTCTACACAGAACAACAGCAGAATCTTGACAAAAAATATTTATTGAAAAATAATGTTAAACTCTCTTGAAACAGCGACTTTAATTTTGAAAGCAAAGCATTTACCTTCCTTGAGCGAGCATCTACAATATTGATCCATGACATACATGCCTGAAAACACAAGGCTGGCTCTGGTTGCTCAGTGTCATCAGTTGCCAGCAGCAAAACTGTGAATTCTGGATAATGTCTTATTCATGAATGTAAGAAGCCACAGTTATTTATCCGAATGATCCCCAAGTCACTGATATAATAATGGAATTGAAAGAAATAGAGTGTTACAAGGTGGCACGAGTGCTCATGGAGGCCCCAAGCTCAGCTCAGGGTTTCTCTTCTTGGTGACCATTTTCCTCACCAGGACAAAGATCATCACACATTTTCCTGGAGTTTTGTAGAACTGTAGGGCTCACACATATACACGTGCATATATATGCACACAAGCGTACTTATTGTAGACATTCTGCTCAGCTTTTTCTCAATAAGCCATATGACTCAAGTTAGCACGGTGCCTGCAGTCCACAGCCTCTAGCTCTCTGTTGCTTGGGGGTCTGCCTCAGCTGCCGAGAGCAGTGGTCCCCCAAGTGTAAGTGTTTCCCTGAATAGCCTGCATCAGGTGACCAAGCAGGGTAAGCTACAAAGGCCTGGCCATTTCCATTCAATACAGGAAGTCGGATGGGCAATACTCCAGATTGTCCTAACGTGATGGCCAAGGCTCTCGTTGGCCCTGCATCACAGACTGACATCTTTCGGTTCTTTCTCCTTTGATTTTCCCAAACTCTGACCCTGAGTGGAGTCTTCAGCTCCACCCTGGCTTCTGCTTCTGGAGAAACCAGCCTGTGACATATGTGACCAAATTGCCATAAAAATATTGGATGATTAGGAATGATTTTAAATATTAAAAGTAATGTTTTAAGAATTGAACTAAGAAACAATAACTTACAATACTAGTACAAGAGGAATGAGGACACATCTATGTGCATTATATTTGGTCAATATGGTATATACATATAAAGAACTTTTACTAGTCAAGTTAGAATCAAAATATAGACTCTATAATACCATCCCAGACAAATGTATAATGTAGGAAAAATCATAAAGTAAGACATTTGACGGTGAATATCTATATGAAACTTCTCCACAGATGGGACCTAGAAAGTAACAGCTGCTTGTATATAGCAGAAGTATGTGTGATCAAGGTCAAGCTTCTACACTGAGATATATTATATTTAGGTTGTTTATTTAACCAATCCGCTTACATTCATGTGTGTGAGTGTACCTAAGTATGTGTATTATATACACTAAATTAATTTAAGCATGTGGCCGGGCTCGGTGCTTTGGGAGGCCAAGGCAAGTGGATTGCCTGAGCCCACAGGTTCTAGACCAGCCCGGGCAACTTGGCGAGACCTCCTCTCTACAATAAATCAAAAATTAGCCGGGTGTGGTGGCATGCGCCTGTAGTCCTGGCTACTTGGATGGTTGAGGCGGAAGGGTCGCCGGAGCCCAGCAGGTCAACGCTAGAGTGGCCGTGAGAGTGCCACTGCACTCCAGCCTGGGCGACTCCAATGCAAAAAATAATAATAATAAATAAATAAATGTAAGCATGTGTTTAAACATGTACACGTGTGTTGTTTATCTCTTTTGTATTAAATACATATGTACACTTTGAGGTGCTGAGAAAACAGAAGACTCGTCCGTTGTCCTCAGAAAACTCACAGTGGGAGAAAGACAGTACAAATATTAAAATAATAACTGACATGTTAGAAGTAATCACAGGATGTTCTGACAACAAATAAACCCCAAGTTTAAAGAGGATTAAGTAACTGAGCAAATGTCCCCTTGAGGAGTCTGTGTCTGAATTGAATTTTCAATCCTGAGTGTGTTCATAAGGACAGGCATAGAGAATGCAGGAATGTGCTCAGGCAGGTTATTTTAGACAGCTCTTGCCTTATAATGGAGGATGCGGGAAAGGAAAGAGAGTTAAAAAAAACCCCACATTTTTAAATATCAAGAGGCTTAAACAAGTTGTTACACTGAAGGCAAATTCAAAAGAGAGAAGGAGATGAAAAATACAGGAGATATGCAAGAAGATAATATGCTGCCCCAAACGAGTGGGAAGTAATAACCTTTGACATAATGAGTAATGTCTTTCTCAAAAATTACCTTTAGCTATTTTGGAAATGAGACCATTTTATAAATATTCTTCCGTACTTTATCCACTGGATTGTGGGTGTTTAATTAGTGAGGGGGCTGAATTTTGAGAGGAGACATTTTAATAGAAATACAAGACTCTGACATTTGGAAATGTAGTTATCTATGGAGAGAAAGGAAACATTGTCATTTAAAATTTTAGAAATGTGTGTGGTTGACTCTGTGTATACCTAAGGTTATATAGTACTCAAATTAAAGTAAGAAACGGAGGTAGGGTTTACTCTATGCCTAGTGAACTGGATCACAAAGAACACCGTCATCACTTTACATACAGAACCTCAAGAGGAAATATGAGCAAAAACTACATGGATATGGTATATGGTGTTGTTGGTTCCATAATTTATTGCATGCTTTATACCATGAGGGTGGTGAAAAACTCCTCTGTTGCCCACTGCAGAGTGAATCCATTCTATAACTCCACTGTCCCTGACATGGGAAGGTCAGAGAAATGGCTTTACTTAGGGCATTATCCATTGAGCACTGTGGACATAGTTCCCATAGTTCCTATCACAATTTACTGGTCAGTATGTGTAACAGAAAAAATGTATTAGGCTCCAAATCCAAATTGATATAAGATTTATTAAAATTGCTACAAAATATATCAGCATGCCAATTAATTAACTTAAATAAAATCAAGATTTATATTGTTATTTGTAAATGACAGTCAAGTACAAATTTAAACCACCATGCAGTGTTATCCAGAAACCTGAAATACTGGATAAAATGGATGATAAAAAAATAGTTAAAATTAAAATCAGGCTATGTTAAAATCTTTGTTGACATTATGTGCTGTCCCTTTTCACCACCCCAAATCAATATTATTAAACAAACTAGAATATACTATATTCTGTGATAAATAATTAACAAATGAATCATTTGCACTTAAACGATAATTGGGAACATTTTATATTTAGATGTACCTCTGTCATTTATTAAATATCAATTGTATCAAATAAGAATTTAAATAAACTAATGTGTGGGCTGTACGCAAAGAAACTATGACCTTGGCATATGAGAGCAACAATTCTAAAAATCAAAGAAAATGAACAAATATGAAAAATCATTCAAAGTGGGAAAAAAATATATGTTGCATTCAAAGAAGGAACAGTAAGGCTGAAAAAAAACTATAAATCAAATAATGAAAACCAGAAAATTCCATCAAGGTCCTGAAAGAACATAACTACAAATCTACTGTAAAGTATCCTTCAAAATAATAATATTTACAGAAATAAAAAGATCATTCATTTATGTATTTTCACTTAATTTTATTGTAAAGATGTGGGAGACAAGTCAGGATTAGGTACACAAGAATGTGTGTGCAGGTGAAGTGTGGCCCTCCAACTGGTCCTCATTTCCGTTGGGTTCCGACCAGATACCCTGTGTGTTGTCATGGTTACCCCACTTCCTCCTTCCCCTAGCGGTGTCCTTCAGCTGCTGGTCCCTCCCTTGAGCTTAATGTTCAGGTTCCACTTATGAGTGAGAACATGTGGTATTTTGCTTTTCTCTCTGTGATAAACTGCTAAGAATCATTGTCTCCAATTCCATCCAATTTGCTAAGACGTTTATGATGTTCTTTATGGCTGCATAGTATTCCATCGTGTATATTACCACGTTTTGCTTGTTCACCTGCTTTGGATGGGCAGTAGGGTTCGTTCCATGTTTTTGCTATTGTGAATAGTGCAGCAGTAAACATGCATGTGCAGGTATCTTTTTTGTAGAAAGATTTGTTTCCCTCTGGATATATTCCCAGTAGGAGGACTGCTGGGGCATATGGAAGCTCAGTTCTAGTTCCTTTAGATATCACCACAGTATTTTCCACAGAGGTTGGACTAGTTTGCACTCCCACGAACAGTGTAGAGGCATTCCCTTTTCTCCATACCCACATCAGCATCTATTGTTTTTTTGATTCAGTAATGATGGCCATCCTTACTGGGGTAAAGTGGTATCTCAGTGGGGTATTGATTTGCATTGCTCTGGTGACTATTAGTGAGGCTAAGCATTTTTTCATGTATCTGTTGGCCGTTCTTATGTCTTCTTTTGAAAAGTGTCTATTCACGTCCTCTGCCCATTTTTTAATAGACTTTTTGTTTTTGTTTTGTTTTGTTTTTTTCCTTTCAGCTCATTTGAGTTCCTTGTAGATCCTCAATGTTAGGCCTTTGTCAGATAGATAATATTTACAGAAATAAAAAGATCATTAGCAATTAGCAAATATTTTTTGTCATTCTGTGGGTTGTCTCCCTCCTCTCTTGGTTTCTTTTGTTGTGCAAAAGGTTTTCAGTTTGATGAAGTCCCACTTGTCTATCTTATCTTTTCTGGAATACGCTTTTGAGGATTTGATTAAGAACTGGCTGCCTATTCCAATGTGCATCAAATTACCAACGTCATTCTTTTCAGATCTGTAATCAACAATATAGAAATTCATTGGAAACAAAAAAAAAGTGTGAATAACTAAAACAATGTTCAACAAAAGGAACAAAGAGGATGGTATCATACTTTTAGACTTTCAACATTATTATAAGGCTACAGTAATCTTTTTTTTTTTTTTAGTTGGAGTCTCACTCTGTCACCCAGAATGGAGGGCAGTGGCATGCTCCCAGTCATTGCAGCCTCGACCAGCTAGGCTCCAGCGATCCTTCCACCTCAGCCTTCCAAGTACCCAGAACTACAGGCGCATGCTACCACACCCAGCTAAGTTTTGTTTTATTGTAGAGTTGAGGTCTCACCAAGTTGCCTGGGCGAGTCTCTAAGCAGCCTGGTAATGATACAAGAATAGACAAGATAGACCAACTAAACAGGACAGAGATTCTAGAAACAAAAACTCGATCTCTCAACCAACATATCTTTGACAAAGCCATCAGTAGTAACAAACAAGGGGGAGAGGAGACCTTATTTAGCAAATGGTGTTGGGAAAATTAACTGACTACTTGCAGAAGAATGAAACAGGACTCCTACTGATCACCATATACAAAACTCTACTCCAAATGACTCAAACCCTTAACATAAAACCTCAAATTATAAGAATCTTAGAAGAAAATACAGGAAACACCAAAAACAGATAAATTTATTATTAAAATGCCAGTGGAAAAATTATTCCTGATGAAGCATAGAAATGAGTGAAGAAACACAAAACAATGGAAATAATAAATCTGCAAAAAATATTAATAATTATTGTCTAAAATAGTATTCTATAAGTTTTTTTTAAAGAAAATTTTAAACCAAATTTAAAATATGCTTAAAACTAAATTGTGAAATAACAACAATGCAAAAAGCAAGAGTAGATATGTGTAATTAAAAGGTATCAATGCCATAACACTGTTGGAGAAGCAGCATATTTTTTTTTTTTTTTTTTTGAGTTGGAGTCTCACTCTGTCGCCCAGACTGGAGTGCAGTGGCCACTCCCCGGCCACCGCAGCCTTGACCTGCTGGGCTCTGGGAATCCT
>NW_007247814.1:80018-160808 GCF_000164805.1 Carlito syrichta | reverse complement strand
GTCCACAGCCCAAAAATCCACAGTGCGTCTTACTAAGAAATAACCATGAATAAGGTTTTTAATGTAGGAATCTGAGTAGTGGGAGTCCTCAAACACAGGAAACTGGACTGCCTATTGCTAAGAATAAATAAGGAATCTGTGTTACACGTGTCATCAATCCCTAAAACACTCCATTGCGTCTTGCTAAGGGCTAAGCACGAATCAGGGTTTTTGAAGCATGAATCTGCGGAAATGGGGTCCTCATATACAGGAAATACATGGCCATTTGCTAAGAAAGAATAAAGAATCTGGGTTGCATGTGTTCTCTATCCCAAAAGAACTATAGGACCTCTTGCTAAGGGCTAAACAAGAATAAGGGATTTGAAGCAGGAATGTGGGTAATACTCCTCATAATAGGGAACTTCGAGGCCTCTTCCTAAGGAAAAATATGGAATCTGTTTTCCGTGGTTCCTCAATCACAAAATCTACATGACTTCTTGCTAAGGGCTAAACAAAAATCAGGGTTTCAAAACAGGAATCTCGGGAAAGGGAGTCCTCATATAGAGGACACTACACGGCCTCCAGCGAAGCAAGAATAAGGAATCTGTATTACACGAGTCCTCAATCCGAAAAAATTCCTAGAACTTCTTGCTACTGGACGAACAAGAATCAGGGTTTCGAACTCCCCTCATATTTTGGAGCTATTTAGCATTAGGAATCAGTCAATTCAGGTCCTCTTGGTAGTTGTAAATGGGTGTCTCGCATTGGATGTCCGTTAGGTTCCTCAGGACAACTAATGCCAGATTCCATCACAAAAGGGATCATCTTGCCATATTTGCATGTAACTCTTGGTCTCAAAATGAACTTTGTAATTCTCAAACTTCCATTTGTCCTTTTATTTTGAAGGAGCTGAGGGTTTTGCAGTTGCCAAATGTTTAGTAAGTATTTTGAAAGATAATGGAATCCCCGACCCTAGGAAATTGTGGGCATCTGTCTTTTTGTATACAGAGTTTTGGAATACACATGGACAGGGAAAATCAAGGCATCTTGCTGAGAACGAAAAGGGAATCCGGGTTCTTGAGTTCTCATTCGCCAAAGTCTACAGGGCCTCTTAATGAGGTTTATTCAGGAATCTGGGCTTGTAGGTCCCCATATTGTTAGGGTGTCTTGTACTAGGGAGCCAGGATTCTTGGATTCCAATTGTCCAGGAAACTTCTGGGGGTCTTTCTTTCTTTCTATTTTTTTTGAGTTGGAGTCTCACTCTGTCGCCCAGACTGGAGTGCAGTGGCCGTTCCCAGTCACCGCAGCCTCGACCTACTGGGCTCTGGCGATCATTCTGCCTCAGCCTTCCGCGTAGCCAGAATTACAGGCATGCGCTACCATGCACGGCTGATTTTTTGTTTTATTGTAGAGATGAGGTCTCACTGCCCAGGCGGGTCCCGAACCCACGGGCTCAGGCAATCCACTCACTTCAGCCTCCCAAAGGCATAGGATTACTGGCTGAGCCACCAAGCCTGACAAAGGTTTTTTGTTTTTTTTTTGAGTTGGAGTCTCACTCTGTCACCCAGACTGGGGTGCAGTGGCTGCTCCCAGCCACCGCAGACTCGACCTGCTGGGCTCCGGTGATCCTTCTGCCTCAGGCTTCCCAGTAGCCGGAATTACAGGCATGTGCTACAACGCCCAGCTGATTTTTTTGATTTATTGTAGAGAGGAGGTCTCGCTGCCCGGGTGGGTCTTGAACCCGCGAGCTCAGGCAATCCACTCACCTCAGCCTCCCAAAGGTGCAAGCCACCGAGCCCAGCTAATTTTTATAAGAGCTAATATATAAACAGATGATAGATGCAAACTCAAATACATTCACAATTACATAAAATGTCATTGGAGTAAATACTTTAAAAAAAAAATACACATTATATATTTCCTAAAAAGAGAGACACCTTAAATATAAAACATGGAAATATGGAAAGGAAAAGGTAAAGAAAGATACAGAATAAAAACATAAACCAAAAGAAGTGCAGAGTAAGTACAAAATATCAAGTGATATAGCTTAATACAAATAACAATACTAAAAATAAAGAAGATTCTCATACTGACAAGGATATCAATACAAAAAACAATTAATAGCAATTCTGCATGTAAATGTACCCCAAAGCATAATTTCAAAGATAACCAAATGAAAACGTATAGAAATAAGCAAAAAATTACACAAATCCATAATCATAGTAGAAGAATTTAACCCAACATATCCCAAATGTAGAAGAACATACACATGCACATACACAAAAAATTTTGCTAACAAATCCATAGTTAAAATTATAGAGCAGTAAAGCCCAAAATGGCACAATAGACGGGCTCAGTGGTTCAGCCTGTAATCCTGCGCTTTGGGAGACTGAGGTGAGTGGATTGCCTGAGTCCGCGGGTTCGAGACCTGCCTGGGCAGCGAGACCTCATCTCTACTATAAATCAAAAAATCAGCCGGGCGTGGTAGCGCGCGCCTGTAATTCTGGCTCCTCGGAAGGCTGTGGCGGAAGGATCGCCGGAGCCCAGCAGGCTGAGGCTGTGGTGGCCGGGAGCGGCCGCTGCACTCCAGTCTGGGCGACAGAGTGAGACTCCAACTCAAAAAAAAAAAAAAAATGGCACAATACACACTTTTTAGATAGAAAAAATAATTACCACCTAGAATATGATGATATGCTGCATCACAAATCAAGTCTGAAAAAAATTCAAAAGAATAAAACAATAAACATTTTATTTACACATATGGAAAATTAGCTTAAAAATCAGTTGCAAATATTGATAGATCTCCAAACTTGGGAAATGTATAGCATATATTCTAGACAAAGCATACATAAAAGAAATAATTCTAAAGATATTTGAAAATTAACTTGAAATACATAATAATAATATATAACCAAGCTTATTTGTGAGCTTGAGCTCAGAAAAGAAATTCAGCAGTTACTTATAAATTTTTATTCACACATAAACATATCAGAGAAGAAAAAGGAACAAATATCAGTGATCTTGGATTCATCTAAGACAAATTAAGCATGGAGAAAACTTTGGACATGGAGACTTCAGTTGCTCCACGGACCTCCTCAGCAAAACAATCATAATTAGTAGAAAAAGAATACAGATAGAAGATAGATATAGATAGATAAATAGATATGGTTATAGATATAAACTGTCCACTAAAAAAATCTATCTCAAGGATACACAGCAAATGATGATGTACTTAAGAAAATGGAAGTCTCAGAACTCCGAGTATGGCATCTGAGCCAGAATCTGTTCTCTCTCTTCCTATTCTCAGTTCAGCATGGCAAAAGCTACTCAAGATATGGACAACTCAAGGCTCCCTCTTTCACCAGTTTTCTGCTGAAGATTATGGTATCTCCCAAGGGGGAGCAGGCTGCCAAAATTTTTCACCTTATCGGTTTATGCTGAAGAGACTCTGTTCTAAGTGAAAGCATCTACACCCCACTCCTATGGCTGAGGTCAACCACAGACATGGCAGACCGAGAAAAATGGGGCCCCGGTGGCCCTTCCCCTAGCTCCTTTGCAGAACAGACAGTTTGAACCAGGAGAAGCAGGGAATCAGAAAAGAGACAGCCTCCCCAACCCAGTGACCTGTTCATAAATCAAGAGGGCCACTCCAAGAAAAGTGGGCCACGAGTCCTGCCCCTCTCTGAAAGAGGGATACAGAGGCATCGTGAAAGAGCAGAGGCAGGACGAAGTGAAAGAAAGTTCCCCTGTTCTCCTCAAGTACTCTGACTATGGAACCGAATGTGGGGAATTTGAAATATAAGGCAATGTTGCAAACAATGGAGATTGTGTAGTTGAACAATTAAGACAAGACTAGGAGCTTCATGAAAGCAATGAGCTTAAGTATAAACCAGATACAAAATAGGCAGAAAGACCTAAAGAAAATCCCAGAAAGATAGCTAAGAGATCCCTCCCGGGGTTGAAAAGAATCTCAAAAGATTATTTCAAAGATTACTCCAGGAGGAAGGGATTAAGAGGGTCAGTGTGAAGCAGCTAGAATTTGTTTCTCCCATGGAGTACAGAAAAATAGAGTTTCCTCAGTGCACAGAGGAAAAAGTGATAAAAACCACAAAGTGCAAACAAGAGAAAAATCATTCAACCTGGGCTGGCCCTAGCCAGATTCTCCTCTGGATCATGACAGAGACCACCAGCAGCCTCTGGATGCAGTGGGGAAGAGAAGAGAGAATTCAGGAGTTCTGGCTCCTTCTATGGACTTGGAGGGCCCCTTATTCTTGCAGGACTCCAGTGCTTCATGGGAAACTGCCTTATCCATAGTTGTGCTTGATCAAAACCCACAAGAGGTGGTACAGGAGAAAAAAAAAAAGACCTGGGCAACTCCAGCCACCATATCCCAGAACTCAACAGTTGCTGGTCCCTGACCTGGTAGGAGACAGGCCCCAAGGGCAGATTCCACTGAGGCAGACATTTCATGTCTGGGACACTCTGCTGAGGATACCTGTGGCCCAGAGGAAGGCTGCACTTCATTCATAAGACAGACCACCTAAGGCTAAGGCAGGAGCCAGGTGTGTCTCATCGCCATAGCAACTTCTTACTCCCTTTGGAAACTCTTCGGTGTCTGCCCTACACAACAGTGTTATCCCAGTGACCAAGGAATCCCTCCTTATTGCCACTGGGAATGCCAAGAGTGCACATAAGTGGGGTACTTGAAATTGCGCCCAACTCTCCTTGATGGCTCAAAACAGACAGAGAACTTGAGTAATTTCCAGAGCCTTTCCTTCCATCTAGGTTGGCTGGGCACTTCTTTGGAACGACACTCACCAAGAAGAAACCTCACAGTGACCACCACTGCTAGCTTTCTCCCACAGGCACCACTTCCTGGCCAGAGGTCAGCAGCACAGCCCTTCACATTGGATATAATACCTTAGGGAAGGCCTAATCCCACACACCAGCAAACACCACTTTCTAATCCACTCTGGTTACCCAGAATGCAATAAGCCAGTGCAAGACAGCCACAGTTGGCAATTGAGAAACTCATCACATCAAAGCTATATATAACTGAAGAAACCCTCCAATGCCTATGTCAGCCTCCTGTCAACCTCAGACAAGAAGAAACAGTCTACACCAATGAACAGAAACCAGAAAAATAATTCTGAGGATATAAAAAAATAGAGTTCTCCAACAACCCCAAAAGACCACACTAATACTTCAGCAACAAATCCTAACCAAACTGAAATCTGAACATCCAGACACCGAACTAAAAAGATTATTTATAAGATTACTCAATGAGCTTCAGGAGACAATTGATACCCAACATAAAAAAATTTTAAAAAACTATTCAAGACATGAATGGAAAGTTCTCCAAAGATATAGACACCTTTAAAAAAAAAAGCTGAAATTCTGGAAATGAAATAATTATTTAGGAAATTACAAAATGAGGAGGAAAGTTTTAACAATAGACTAGAACAAGCAGAAGGATCTCAGGTTTTGAAGTCAAGGCTTTCGAATTAATCCACTCAGATAACAATAAAAAAAATGAAGAGAATGGAATAAAGTCTCCAAGAAATGTAGGGTTATAGAAAACATCCAAACCTAAGAGTCATAAATGTTCTTGAGGAAAAAGAGAAAGCAACAGATTTGGAAATCCTTTTTGAGGGAATACTGAAGACAAATTTTCCTGGCCTTGCCAGAAATTTAAACATCAAGATACAAGAAGTCAAAAATTTCCAGAGAATTCATTGCAAAAGGGTCATCTCTAAGGCATATAATCATCCAGTTATGCAAACTTGATGTGAAGGAAATAATTTTGAGAGCAGTGAGACAAAAGCATCAAATAACTTACAAATTTAAACCTATCAGACTAATAGCAGACTTCTCAGAAGAAGCCCTACAAGGCAGAAGAAATTAGAACCCCATGTTTAATCTTCCCCAAAAAGCATAACAGTCAGTCAAGGATTTTGTATCCTGCAAAACTAAGTTTCATAAGCAAAGGAGAAATAAACTCTTTCTCAGACAAGCAGATGCTGAGGAAATTTGGCACCCCTAGACAGGCCTTACAAGAAATAATAAAAAGAGTTCTAAACATTGAAACAAAAAGTCAAAATTATGGAACAGCAACACAATAGATAGAAGGATAATAAATAAATAAATATATATATAACACAACCAGATAACCAATATGACAAATAGAATGGTACCTTACATATCACTGTTAAATCTGAGCATAATTTGTCTCAATGCCCCAATAAAAAGATATAGAATGGCAGAATGAAAAAAAATCCACTGCCTTCAAGAGACCCACTTAACACAAGACTTTTAGAGGCTCAAGCTAATAAGGTGGGAAAGAAATTCCATGCAAAAGAAAATTTAAAAAAGCTTGGGCTAGCTTTCTCATATCAAATAAAACAGACTTTCAATTAACAACAATAAAAAGACAAAGATGATTATCAAATAATGATAAAGAAATCAATCCAATGAGAAGATATAACAATTTTAAATATATATATATACACCCAACACCAGAGTGCTGGCTTTGTAAAATAAATTCTACTAGACCTAAAAAAGAGACAGATGACAATACAATAATAGGGGGAGACTTCAACTCTCCACGTACAGCAATAGATAGATCATCAAGGCAGAAAATCAGCAAAGAAACATTGGAGTTAAATGGAAATAACATCTATAGAACATCTCACTCCAAAAAAAACAGAAAATGCATTACTATTATTAGCACATGGAACATTCTCCAAGATAGACAATATGATAGGCCGCAAACCAAGTCTAAATAATTTTTAAAAGTCAAAATTATATCAGGCACCTTCTAAGACCACAGTGGAATAAAACTACAAATTAACTTCAAAAAGGGCTTGCAAAACCAAACAAAAACATGAAGGTTAAACAATCTACTCCTGAATGAACTTTGGATCAGCAATGAAATCAAGGTGAAAACTTAAAAATTAAGGACAATAGTTTAAAAAGTTACCAAAACCTTTGGGACAAAAACAAGTTTAGACTCAGAGGAAAATTTACAACATTTAAGGCCTACATTAGTAGGACTGAAAGATCCCATATTGACAACCTAATGTCACCCTTGAAGAAACTAGAAAAACAGGAATAAACCAAACCCAAATCTAGTAGAAAAAAAATAAATAATAAAATCAGGGAATAACTAAATGAAACTGAAATCAAAAAATAATAAATGGATTAATGAAACAAAAAGCTTGTCCCTTGAAAACATAAACAAAATTGATAAACCATTAGTTATATTAATTAAGAAATGCAATGAGAAGATTCAAATCAGCTCAATCAGAAATGAAAATGGAGACATTACATCTGATGTGACAGAAATTCAAAAGATCATCTGAGACTATTATGAAAATGTTTACTCAAAACTCTAGAAAATCTAGAAGAGATTGAAAAATTCTTGGAAACATACAAACCCTAACCTTGAATCAGAAAGAAATAGGAACCCTAAATAAGACAATAAAAACCCCCAAAAAACAAAAAGACACTAACCAAAATCCCTTATGAACATAGATGCAAAAATCCTCAAGAAAATATTAACAAACTGAATTCAACAGCACATATTAAAAATAATCTATCACGACCAAGTGAATTTTATTCCAGGGATGCAAGAATGGTTCAAAATAGGCAAGCCAATAAGCATAATCCACTAAATAAATATAATTAAAAACAAAAAACATATGATAATTTCAATAAATGCAGAAAAAGCATGTGATAAAATCCAGCATTCCTTCATGATAAAAACCCTCAACAAAAAGGCACAGGAGCATTCCTCAAAACACTAAGAGTCATATAGAACAAACCACAGTCAATGCCATCCTGAATGAAGAAAAGTTGAATGCATTTCCCCTCAGAACTGAAACAAGGCAAAAATGTCTACTTGCACTACTCTTATCCAACATAGTGCTGAAAGTCCCAGTCAGATCAATCAGGCAAGAAAAGAAATAAAAGGTATTCAAATTGGAAAGAATAAACCAAATATTTTTGTATGCCAATGATATGACCTAATACCTAGAGATTCCTAAAGACTATTCCAAAATGTTCCTGGACTTGATAAATTAACTCAGCAGAGTTTCAGGACACAAAATCAACACACACAAGTCTGTAGCACTGCTGTAAATGAAGAATGACCAAGCTGATAATCAAATCAGGAACTCAATCCCAATTACAATAACAGCCAATAAGTTGACATCTATAGGAATACATTTAACAAAGGATGTGAAAGATCTCTACAAGGAGAACTATAAAACACTGGTGAAGGAAATTGTATAGAACAAAAACAAAGAGAGAAGCATCCTATGCTTATGGATTGAATGAATCAACATTTTTAAAATGACCATATTTCCCAAAGTAATCTCAAAATTCAACACAATCCCCATCAAAATAACAAGGTCATTTTTCAATGAATTAGAAAACACAATCCTAAAATTTATATGGAACCAAAAAAGAGCAGAATAGCCAAAGCCAAAAGAATAAAGCTGGAGACATCATATTAACTGACTTCAAATTATACTACAAGGCTGTAGTAACCCAAACAGTATGGTACCGGAACAAGATCAGACACACGGACCAATGGAACATATTAGAGAATCCAGAAATAAACCCCAATATCTACAACTAACTAATCTTTGACAAAGCAGAAAAAAACATACACTGAGGAAAGTACTCCCTATTTTAAAAATTGTGCCAGGAAAGCTACATGCAGAAAATGGTGCCATGGATAGCTACATGCAGAAAAATAAAACTGAAACCCTGTCTCTCCTCATATACAAAAAATTAACTCAATATGAATTAAAGATTTTAATGTCAGACCTGAAACCATACAAATCCTAGAAGAAATCCTAGGAAAAGCTCTTATGGACATCTGTCTAGGCAAAGAATTTATGGTTAAAACCCCCAAAGAAAATGAAACAAAAACAAAAATTAATAAGTGAGACTTAGCTAAACTAAAAGGCTTCTGCACAGCAAAAGAAATAAACAGTAGAGCAAATGGTCAACCTAAAGAATAGGAGAATATATTTGTAAACTATACATTGGACAAAAGACTAATATCCAGAGTCTCCAAAAAACTCAAACAAACCAGCAAGAAAAAAGTAAATAATCCATTAAACTGTGGTCAAATGTCATGAACAGACATCTCGCAAAAGAAGATATACAAATGGACAATAAATATATTTAAAAATAATGCTCGCTCCTCCCGAAGATGATAATGAAACTGGTGGAGAGTATGTGAGTCAATGCATGGATAAGTGCACATAAAGATGAATCCACATGCACGCGTGTGTGCAAGTGGGTGAGCAAATGTTTAACTGAGGGGACACACAGGATCAAACATGCAGAACTCCTGTGTAGGACTGCAATTTACCACTGCTCTGAATTTGGCATTTGTGCATGCAGCTATATCCACCACTGTGGCTTCTCTCAGAAAATGGCAGCAGAGGTCCACTGTCTCTTGGCTCCTGGCACCTAGCTCACACCACCACCCGCAGCAACAGGAAAGGCACTGGGAACATGGAGAAAGCACAGGGGGATAATCTGGAGATGAGTCCCACTGGAGGATAGGATGTGGGTTGATGCCATTTTCTCTGTCCCAGAACTGGTCAGAGACCTACTCTACCTTGCCCAATTCTGAACAGTCTGCATCCTGAGACGAAGGGGTGATCTCCACACCCCTCTGAGATTGATCATCATTTGCCCAGAAAGGATATCCCAAGTGCAGGATAACAGAGAGTCAGATGCCCCAACCCTCACCCTGGATCAAACACAGACATGTGTAATCAAAGTGGGAGACTTAGCAGCAGATGAGTTGGGGGGGGCGTGCTGATCTGATTTATCCCCATTCCCTCAGTAGTCCATAGGAAATCTGACCCACATGGAAAGCAGCTTGAATGACTTGCATTAAGAGCAGAGGGAAAGGTCTAGAGAGATGCTCACTATCACATTGAGCCAAATGCAGCATCACTGGGGACACATCAGTTAAAAAAACTTGGGAAAAGAACCTGAATTTTGGAAATGGCTACAAGAGGGAAATCATTTGGTTTTTTGGCCTGATCACTCCATACGTATCTTTCTATGTGTATACTCTCATTTCATTTTCCCCTTTTCTCATTCTTTTTTTTTGCATATGGGTATATTTGCAGGAGAGTGTATCTTTGATTTTTATGTTTGTTTATCTGTTCATATACATACCTGTTTACCTTCTTCTCCTTCTTTCTTTTCATCTTCCTTTGGTCTCCCTTCTTCCTTTCTCTGTTCTTTTCCTTGTCTTATCTCATTTTGACTTCAGGGGTCATACATATGCTCCTCCCACATGGACATATTGTAAGGTGATAGGATGCGGGGAAGGGTCCATACATCAGTCAGCAAATACTGTGATCTGCAGGTAGCTCCTGAACCACAGCTTCCCCCATTATACCTTAATCAAATCTCAAAACTGTAAAAAGACAGCACAACTCCCCACTCCAAGCCTGGCTTCAAAAGTAAACAAATTCAGAAACTCTACCTAAGGAAAAATAGGGGATTGAACAAAGAGAAGAGAAAGCCATCTGACCTGTCACTGAGAAAAAGCATTAAAGAGGGTAGGGAAAAGGGAGAGAACTCTATCACAAATGAGAAAGTATCAATGGAAGAACACAGGTATCCCCAGATCCTAGAAAGACAGTGTTTAGAACACAAACTTTGGAACTCAGACAATGAAGAGCCTTCAGAACGACTGGTCTCAAACTACAAATCCAGATATTAAGGTATTGATGGAGAAGATAAACAGAAATGAAGAAAGGATAAAAAAAAATCAATTAGTGAAATGATGGCAATAAAGAATACAATAAACAAAATAAACTGGTAAGCATGGAGAGTAGATTTAACCAAGCAGAAGAGATTGAAGAACAAAATATGGAACTAATTCAAATTGTTGAAAACACAGAAAGGAAGATTAAAAAGATGGAACAAAGCCTCTAAGAGATGTGTGATTATATTAAGAGGTAGAACTTATGCCTTACCAGCATTCCTGAGGCAGAAAGGGAGACAGACCACCTTGGAATAAACATTCCATGAGGTTATCCAATAAAAATTCCCTCATCTTGTCAAAGACAAGATTCAGAGACCCCTACAAATAATCAAATGAGAAGACTAACTCCTAGACACATAGTAATTCACTTACACAAAGTAAGTATAAAAGAAAAAATACTAAAGGCAATGAGAGAAAACGTCGAACTACCTATGAAGGAAAAGCAGCTATAACAGCAGCATATTTTTCTACTGAAACACCACAGGATAGAAGAGATTGGAGTTCGATCTTCAAAGATCTCAAACATAAACAATTCCAACCAAGAATTTCCTAACAGCTAAGCTAAGCTTCATCAGCGATGGAGATTTAAAATACTTCACAGACATTCAATCCCTAAGACTTTATGCTGCCTCCAGACCAGGTCTACAAGAGAGGCTTAAGAAGGTATTAGGCACAGAAGAAAGAATTAAAAAAAAGAATGACAAAACTCTTTCCAAGAATGCAAGAAAACAGAGAATGAAAACAGAATAAATCATGACTGAAAAATTAAAAATATACACATATATCAACTCCAAAATCAAAAGAAACCAACAAAATAATAGCAACAACAACAACAACAAAGAACTTTATAAGAGCCTCATGCCAGGGATAAACTTTCACATCTCAGTAATCAACCTGGATGTAAATGGACTAAATGCACCACTGAAAAGACATAATGGAAAACTGGATTTAAAAAAACCCCAACAATTTCCTGCCTCCAGAACACATCTCAATACAAAAGACTCAAAGTTAGAGGATGAAAAGCAAATTTTCATATGAATAGAACAAAAAGCAGGCAGTAGTTGTGATCTTAATAACAGACAAAACAACCTTTAAACTATTAAAAATTTAAAAAGATACTAAAGGATAATACACAATGATAAAAAGTTCAATCCATCAATAAGAAATATTTGTCTTATACATGAACACAACACAGAAGCACCAGCTTTTATTAAACAACTACTGCAAACTAAAAAAAGATAATGATTTTAACACTATCATAGCTGGGGGTGTAAATATCCCACTGACAACTCTAGAAAGAGCATTGAGGCAAAAATTCAACAGGGAGATCTGGAATCTCAACTTGATGATTAATCAAATGGACAAATGAAATTAATAGATACCCACGGACTACTCCACCCAACAATCATATAATACACATTCTACTCATCACTGCATGTAACGTACTCCAAGATCAACCACAACCTTGGCCATAAATCAAGCATCAACAAATTTCATGAGATTGAAATACTATCATGCACCTTCACAGACCACAGTGAAATCAAAATAAACACTAACAAAATTCCCCCCAAAACCCCGAAGACTTGGATACTAAACAGTGTGTTGCTGGACAACTCCTAGATCAACACAAATCAAAACAGAAATTAAAATATTCCTGGAAACAAATGAAAATGAAGAAACATCTTACCAAAACTTCTGGGATGTCACGAGAGTAGTAACAAGGAGGGAATTCACATCTCTACAAACACACATCAAGAAAATGGAAAGATCACAAATTGACAGCCTAACAAATCATAGGGAGTTGGAAAAACAACTAAAACTCTAAATTTAGCAGAAGAATCACAATTACCAAATAAAAACCCAAGTATGGCACATAGAAGACAAAAATATCATAGAAAAGAACCAATAAAACAAAAAGCAAAAAGCTGGTTCTTTAAAAAATATGTTTATGGCAGCACCATTTGCAATAGCAAAAACATGGAACCAACTGTGCTGCCCATCAAAAATGGATTGGTTAAAAAAAAGCGGTACATATGCATGATGAAATATTACACAGTCATAAAGAAGGACAAAATTATGGACTTCACAGCTACTTGGATGGATTTAGAATCCATCATACTGGTGATCTTTCACAGAAACAAAGAACTGAGTACCACATGTTCTCACTTATAAGCAGACTCTGAATATTTATTATAATACTATAATAAAGGGTTTGGCAGTAGCAAGACAGTGACAGGAGAAGTGGGGGGAACACATAACATCAATAAGGGCACGTGGTCTCAAACTAGGCAAATTGGAGGCCAAATGGAGGCCCAGACATCACCCGCACAATGACTACATGTCGACCTAATCCTGAATTGTACCTCACATCTTTAAAACGAAAAAAATTAAAAGTAAATTAAAAAAAGAAAAAGTGTTCAACATCAATAATTGTCAGGGAAATGTTAATTTAACCCAAATTGCATGACCATCTGACACCAGTCAGAATAACCATTATAATATAAATAAAAATAAAAATAAATGGATGCTGGCACAGATGTGGTGAAAAGGGAACACATACACTGTTGGTGGAAGTGTAGATTACTACAACCTTTATGGAAATAAGTATGGCAATTTCTCAGAGAACTAAAAGTAGAGCTATCTTTTGTTCCAGCAATCCCACTACTAGGTATCTACCCAAAGGAACAGATTTTGTTTTACAAAAGTGACACTTGCACCCACCTCTTTATCACAGCTGAATTCACAGATGCAAAGATGTGGAATCCACCTAAATGCCCATCAATCAAACAGTGGATGATGAAAAAGAGGCGTATGCATGCTATGGAATACTATTTAGCAATCAAGAAGAATAAAAGATGTCCTTTGCAGCAACCTGGATGGAACTGAAGTACATCATCCTAAGTGAACTAACTCAGGAGTCAAAAACCAAACATCACATGTTCTCATGTATAAACGGGAGCTAAGAGAAGACATAGAGAATGATATGTTGGACATTGAAGACTCAGAAGTGGGAGACTGGGAAGGGTTGGAGGGACCAAAAAATCACCCATGGGCATGGTATGCACAGGTAGAAGTGGTCACTACCCTTTTTTTTCTTTTTTCATTATTTATAATGTTTATTTTAAAATATTTTATAGTTTCTAATTTTTTTTTTTTTTGAGTTGGAGTTTCACTCTGTCGCCCAGACTGGAGTGCAGTGGCCGCTCCCGGTCACCGCAGCCTCGACCCACTAGGCTCTGGCGATCCTTCCAACTCAGCCTTCCGAGTAGCCGGAATTACAGGTGCGTGCTACCATGACCGGCTGATTTTTGGTTTATTGTAGAGATGAGGTCTTGCTGCCCAGGCGGGTCTCAAACCCACGGGCTCAGGCAATCCACTCACCTCAGCCTCCCAAAGGCGCAGGATTACAGGCTGAGCCACCGAGCCTGGCTCTAAATGTTTTATAATTAAAAATATTTTATCAAGATAAGTGGTTTTTAAATAAGCAAGTAATTGTTTTCAAAAATACATGCAATTTTACATTAAATGTAATTATTCAAAATCACTAGTGGTCAGTAACTTAAAGCCCAGACTTCTTCACCACTATGCAATGCAACCATGTCATTAAAAACTGTTTGTGCTCTCTAAAGCTATTGGAATCAATGATAATAAAAAAGATAACTGCAGATAAAAAGCAAATGCAACTTTATCAATTTTGAAAAATGTATGCTCACTAATAAGTGATACAATTAATTGACAAAAGAATGATTGGAAATATATTTACATCCTATTTAAATATCTCCTCAAAAGATACTTATTAATTACAAAGGGAAAGACAGTAACTTTATAGTGGTGAAAACTGATAAACATCATCATGACCAAGTAATCAAAGTTAACGTTTCCAGGCTGGGCGTGGTGACTCATGCCTGTAATCCCAGCACTTTGAGAGGCTGAGGTGGGAGGACAGTTTGAGCCTAGGAGTTTGAGACCAGCCTAGGAGACATAATTAGACCGCATCTCATCATAACATTAGCCAGGGGTAGTGGCATGCACCTGTAGTCCCAGTTACTTGGGAGGTTGAGGTAGGAGGATCACTTGAACCCTGGAATTCGAGGCTGTGTTGAGCCATGATCATGGCACTGCAACCAAGCTTGGGTAACAGAGTGAGGCTCCAACTCAAAAACAAACAAACAAACAACAACAACAGAAAACAAAAACAAAAAAATGAGGACTAAAATGCCCCAGGTTGGAGGATGCTGTGGAGACATAACTACCAGCAATGTCTGATTCTGAATTGAATTCTGGCCCAGAAGGATGTTAGTGAATAATCGAAGAAATCTGAATATGGGTTTTAGACTACTTGGTAGCATTGTATTAATGCTTACATCCTGATTATAGTAATACTATAATGGTTCATAGGAAGTAAAAATTTGAGGAAGCTGACTGAAAGGGCATATGGTACACGTTATACAATTTTTGTCACTTCTTTCTAAGTTTAAATTTTTTAAGATAAAGGGTTAAAAGATAAAAACATTTAAGAAACTAACAAAAATAATTTAAAAAAAAACTGTACCCCTTCTATTAAAACACATAGGTTATAATATTATATCCTCACCAAAAGACTAAAATGAGTAAGACAAACAGTGCCAAGTATCTCCAACGTTGTTGGGACTTGGTTTTTGGGGTTTTTTTGAGTCAGAGTCTCACTATGTTGCCCAGGCTGGTGTAGTGACAGTGTCACGATCACAACTCACCTTAGTCTCACCTCCTGGACTCCTGGGCTCAGGTGATCCCTCTACCTTAACCTTCTAAGAAGCTGGGACCACAGGCACGTGTCACCACACCCAGTTTTTTTTTTTTTAATAGAGATGAGATCTTGCTATGTTACCCAGGCTGGTCTTGAACTCCTGATCTCAAGTGATCCTTCTGCCTCGGCATCCCAAAATGCTGAAATTACAGACATGAGCCACCACAAGTGACTGAGAAACTGGAACTCTTGACACTGTAAGGTGGAGAGCAAATTGAGACAGTCATTTTGGAAAACATTTTGGCAGTATCTGCTTAAGATGTACACATGCATACATTCTATTCCTGGATTCCAGGATATTCACTTTGAGATATGAATCCAATACATATTTTAAGGATGTTTACTCTAGTACTGCTCATTATGCATTCAGGCAGAAAACAGGCCAAATGCTGATCGACAGTAGAATATATAAAAGCTTTGTGCTATATCCACTGATGGAACGTAGTTTTTCAGACATCAATAACAATAATTGTACAAGTCAAAATTCATAAATGTCCTAACATAATGTTGAACAAGACAGTGCAGACGTCATGTTTCCATTTATACAAATTCCAAATATAGGACGATTTATCTGTGATTTTTGACTTTAGGAGATTGTTACTTTGGGAGTAGGTGTTGACTGGGGCACAAGGAAAGCTTGCAGCGTGCTGGTGTGCTTTTCTCTTTATCTGGTGTGCTAATGTGAGAGTGGCGCGTCCGAATCGGATCATTCTTGTTTTTTCTCTCTCTTTCTTCTTCTTCTCTTTCAGTTTTCTTTTTTTATTATAAAGATGTGGGGCACAATTCAGGGTTAGGTATACAAACGTTGATTACGCAGGTGCCCTTGTCGATGAGGTGTGCCCCTCCCTCCCTAGCAGTGTCCCTCAAATTGCCAATCCCACCCCCCTCCCCGACAGTTTCCCATTACTGCCAAATGCTTTCTTATAGTATTATAATTGCTCAAGGTCCACTTATGAGTGAGAACATATGGTACTCTGTTCTTTGTTTCTGCGACAGATCCCTGAGAATGATCGACTCCAAATCCATCCAAGTAGCTGCGAAGTCCATTTGTTTGTCCTTCTTTATGGTTGCATGATATTCCGTTGTGTATATGCACCACATTTTCTTTATCCAGTCCAGCTTCAATTGGCAACACGGATGGTTCCGTGTTTTTGCTATTGTGAATAGAACTGCAACAAACATACGTGTGAAGGTATCGTTTTTGTAGAATGATTTGGGTTCCTCTGGGTATACTCCCAATAGGGGCACTGCTGGGTCATATGGAAGGTCAATTTCTAGTTCTTTCAGAAATCGCCACACTGTCTTCCAAAGAGCTTGCACTAGTTTGCATTCCCACCAGCAGTGTAGAAGCGTTCCTTTTCCTTGTCATTCCCAACTAATTCAAGGTGGAGAGGCCAGGGGAAAAGCATTCAGTGTACCTAACATGGCTCTAGAAATGTAATTCTCTACAAGTCCAGCTACTGAAACTGACTGTTGTAACCCCAGACCGGTTTTATCTATAGCTTCTGAGACAACGTGCTGCAACTCCAGGACTGATTTTGCCCACCACCTTCACTCACAAATTGGCGCTTGCCAGATCCCTAGGGATTTACTAATACCCATGATGTTTCAGGACCACACTTAATGTTTCTCTTTTTAATAAAATCTCCAACCTCCTCTTTGCTCTTTAGACATACCAGAGAGAGCCTGGCCTGCGTTTAGACCCAGACTGGAATTACTTCTTTCCACACAAAATGTTAAATTCAAAAATTCATCTCTACATGTTTATTTTGACTTTGATGGAATTCTGCAAAATCTATTAAACTGTCTTTACAATACTTTGTCCATATATACACATACACATATACATGTATGTTATATAAATACATATGTATGTTCCAACGAAAGATTTATTAAAAGTTTTCTGGTGGTTTCTTTCACCCATTCCAGCTCTGGCATCTTTCCCCCCTTTCTTTCCTCTCTTCTTTCTCTAATAAACTTTGCCTTAAAACTTTAAAAAAAAAGGTCTTCTAAATGTATGCATATATATGTAATTCTAAATCTGACTTTGCTCTTAAGCTATTAATCTGTCTCTCTCCCATTTATCCTTCTATTTTTTTTTTCATTTATCCTTCAAACTACTGTACTGTGTCTCCCACCCATATTATGGTCCTAAATCATTCAGTACTTTCTAATGATCAGTAATGACCTTTTAATTCTGAACTTGACTTTTTTTTCCTGCCTCCTGAATCTTTAAACTCTCTCCTCAATTACTTTACTTCTCTTTCCAGAATTCCACATGAATGATTCTTACCCTTTGCCAGGTATTCTGTTGAGCAGGAAATTGTCAACCCGGGCCATGCCATCTTAGACACCCCCGCCACTTTGCTAGCTGCCCCGGGTTGGAAAATTATCAACCAGGCTAGGCTAATGCATCCTAACACCTCACCTAACCACCAGGCTTCCTCTCAACTTACTTAACCACAAGCCTTCGTTACCCACTAGCAATGCCAACCACCAAAATTTTCCCCCCAAGCCCTACAACCGTCCTAGCCTATAAGCGGCAGTGGGCTTCAGTTTTCTGGAGTCCACTCCACAGGTTATCTTCCTTGGAATAAACTTGTATTGCTGATGAGTCGCCCGTCTCCCCTCTCTGCCCATTTGCTTGTCTTCTCGACCTAACGTTTGGTGCTGAAACATGGGCATGGGGTTTCAGGTCCCACCGCGGACCAACTCCTGAGTTGTCCCCATGCTTAGCGCCATTTCCCTCCATCTGTTCCCCTCCATCCTCTCTCCTCCCTTACCCCTTTCCACTTTCCCCTCTCCTCAATTTGGGGGGCTCCAGCAGGACCTTCTCCAATGCTGGACACTTCATCCAACACCAGTCACTCATCAGTGGGTGAGTCTTTTCCTTCCCCTTGTCTCGGACTCCTCTCTTTTGTTCATTTCTGTCTGGAAGAGAAAGTCTATCAGAAACCCTGGTGACAGGTGAGAGATCTCCTTGGCCACCACTGGGCGGTGACCCTGATGGTGGTTGTTGCTTTAGAGGATGCTCTTAAAAGTGGGCACTGCCTGTCAATAATTATAGTCATCAATTTGGGGGGATGGCCTTGAAGTGGCCACTACCTGTCTCTTGGAGACTGTTAAAGTCTGTGGAGATGCCCCATTCTTCCACTGTTTCCTTGTCTCCTTGGGGTCAAATTGCTCACCCAACCAGTCTCCAATATGGGTCAAGCCTCCTCTAGGCCTCCTCAAGACGCTCTAAGATGTCTCCTTCGAAATCTCAAAAATTTAGGTCTTACTCGAAGACCAAAGCATCTCTCAAATGTCTCAAATATCTAGGTCCCACTCTAAGGCCAAAGCATCTAATTTTCTTCCGTAATTTGACTTAATCCCAGTATCAATTAAACAATCACCACTAACGGTCCAAATATGGAACCTTTTACTTCCAAATTCCCCATGTCCTCAACAATTTAACTTCCAAATTCTCCATAACCTCAACAGTTCACTCCAATGCAATGGAAGAGGGTCTGACATCCCCTATGCTCAAGCTTCCTCTATCTCCAATCCAAGCCCTCTCCTTGCCACACCCACAACCCTTTCCAAATCCTCCTCAGTCACAACCCCCTCCTTCCTTTTTGCTCTCCCCCTCACCCTCACTTTCAAGCCCAACATCCACTGTTCCCAGTCGTCCCAAAAGTTCTGCTCCCATCCTTCCTCTCAGATAGGGGGCTGGGATGCAGAGCATACTACGAGTTCACGTTCCTTTCTCCCTGGGCAATCTCTCTCAAATTAAACAAAACAAAACAAAACATAACAAAACAAAACAAAACCCACCTAGGATCCTGTACCTCTAAGCCTGCTATTTACCATAAAGAATACCTCCACATCACCAAGTCCTATATATAGCCTTACCTGGCATAACCTGTATGCTGTCCTTTTCTCCTCTAGAGGGGAAGGAACACATCTGGGCAGCGACTCAATCCCATGCTGATCCCCCCCGCATTACCAGTCCATAATCATAGACATCATGGCAATGCCCCACACAGAGTCCTCCTGGAATTATCAAATGAACTCCCCAGATAGACAGAAAAGAGGCCACATAATAACTTGCCTATTAGCTGGAAGAGACAAGGTAGCTCTCAAACTAGTTGATTAAGAAAGAAATTTAAAAAATGACTCAAGGTCCTGACAAAACACCCTGCCCTTTTCTTCTCCTGCCCCTCCAAGGCCATGCTTAAATATACTACTTTTACCCCAAATTCTAATAAGGGTAGCATTTACTTACATCTTTATTTTATCTCTCAATCAGCCCCAGATGTATGTTAAAAAAAAGCAAACAAACAAGCAAACAAAACAACTTCAAAGGTTAGAGGATTGTCCCCAGATTTCACATCAGGATCTTATCAAAACTGCCTTTAAGATTTTTAACAATACAGATGAGGAGCAAAATCTCAAAAACGAAAAGAAAATCAGACCAAGCACCAACTACTGGCAGCAGCCCTTCAACAGGGTTCTGACAGTTGCAAAAACCCTTCCAATCCCCAACAAATCCCTGTCCTCCACCAATACAATGCTACAAATGTGGCCAGCCAGGACCCTGGACAAGAGCATGCCTAAATCATTGGCCACCCCCAGTCCATGTTCTTTTTGTAGAAGAAAGAACACTGGAAGTCAGACTGTGACCAAAGAGACTCTTCCTCCCATGCAGTCACTTCCAGCAGTCCCGTGTTTCCTTATCCACAGCCAGGACTGCCTGAATTCCTTGACTTGGCTACTGAAGACTGACCGGGCCTAGGGTCTGCTGCCCCTACTGCTCTCGCCATTGGTGCCATCACAAAACCTAGGGTAATGCTGTCAGTATCTGGTAAGCCTGTCTCTTTCTTGTTGAACGTGGGAGCTTCATAGTCAGTCTTTCCAGAATACACAGGACCCCTCCTTAACTCCTCTATTTCTATTGCCCAAGTAGATAAAACTTCTTTCACTCCTAAAACGACCAAGCCACTACTCTGTTTCCTAGGCAACACACCGTTAACTCATTCCTTTTCAGCTATTCTGCAATGCCTCACACCTGTTCTAGATAGGGATAACCTCACAAAATTTCAGCCCTCACATTCCCCCTTACAATTCTACCCCCTTCATTTTACTTTGCCCCCAGATACCTCTCCCCCTCCTCTATATCCTCCCTTTTCTCCCTCCTTCCCCTTATAAATCCTATAGTCTGAAACATTTTCACACCCAACACTGTGTGCCATCATAACCCCATCATGGTCAATCTGCAAAACCCCTCATTTTCCCTTAACCAACCCCAATAATTCTATTTAGCTTAATAGGGACTCGACACATTGCATCTAAATTGCTCCAAGCAAATATCCTAAAACCAACCAACTCTTCTCACAATACTCCCATACTAGCTGTTAAAAAAACAGATAATTCATACTGGCTCATCCAAGATCTGCATATTGTCAATCAGGCTGTCATCCTCATTTGCCCCCTGGTTCCAAACCCCTACACTCTGTTCTTTCACATCCCACCTAATACCCACCCACTTCTCTGTCCCAGAAAAAAAAAAACGCCCCTTTTTCACTATTCCCGTTAACACAGCCTGCCAAAATCTCTTTGCCTTCACCTAGGTAAACTCCTTCTCACAAAACTCACCCCAATTAACCTGAGCGGTCCTGCCATAAGGCTTCAGGGACAATCCTCCCCTCTTTGGGCAAGCTCTTTCTCAAGACCTGTCTGATGTCAATTTAACTCCCAAGACCCTTCTATAATATGTTAATAATCTTCTCCTATGCAGTTCCTAATATAATCTTTACATTCAGTATACCTCTCAATTACTCACCTTTCTGAGAAAACATAAATATTAAATTCTCCCACTAAAGCCCAAATGGCTAAAACAAAAGTAACCCATCTCAGACTCACTAACTCCTACAACCCAAGCCATTTTCCATATGCACAAAACATCTCATTCAAGACATGCCTACTCCTGCCACTAAAAGGAATCTCCTTTCTTTCTTAAGCCTCACAAAATATTTTCAATTACGGATACCTAATTTTAGTCTGTTGACCAAGCCTCTTTATTCAGCTTCACAAGGCCCTGTCCAAAAATTTGCAAGCCCCTCATACCCCTCATATTTAGAAGCCTTTTTACAAGTTAAATAGGCACTTCTAAAGACCTCAGCCCTAAAACTGCTAAACCCTAACAAACCTCTCACCTTACATGGCCAAACAAAACACAACATCACCCTTGAACTTTTATGTCAGTCCTATGGCACTACTTCATGAGTTGAAGTACATTGGTCAAAACAACTCAGCTCTGTCATCCAAGGCTGGTCATCATGCCTCTGAGTTCTAGGCACTGCCAATATACTCACAACCAAAACATTAAAACTAACACTCTACCAACACAAAAGTGTCTCCTTTTCCACACGTATGACAGCCAGTTACAGACCTTATACACTAAATGCACAATTCAAAATTACAAAGGGCCTCCAATCTTAGATTTCACAAGCCTCTACCCACACCAAAAATTTCTAAATATCCTTCATTTCTGATAGGACCTATCTTTTTTTGGCTAAAATGTTTCCTAAACTTCCAGAATCTCCTAAATCACGCGCCCAAAAGGTTCCTTAATAATTTCTTACATATGGATGCTCTTCTAATAATACTACCAATAGTCACTACGATAATATTCAATTTAGTCTATGTTATCAGATATTATTGTCAAGAACTTCTACCCTGTAACACTGTATAACTGTCCTACTTCTCTAAACTAATAAACCCCGCCTCCAATAATTCCTTTTATATCTTTCACTCTAACCTTGCCTTTTACATCCTTAATAATCTCCTTATCTCAGTAAATCAACTACTTTCAACAATCACTAATCTTCAGTTACAAAGAGATCTATGAAACTTCTCCCCAAACCTTATTGCTTGGTACTTCTGCATAATGTACGTTTTAGTTTACCACCTCCTTACCACGCCATGAAGTTCAACCCTCTTCTACATTGGCCTCTTATTCTCACCTTAGCCTCTCTATATATCTCATTCCCACTTACCTTGTCCTCTAACAATTAACTGCTTTCACCCATCTCACACACCAGTTCTTACTCAGCACACAGCTTCCATTTAACTTTAACTACTAGATTTGTCTGTCAACCCAAATCCGGCGGTTTACAGCCTTCTCAACCAACTTAGCCACTTGGACCCAAACTAGCATGAATTTACATCTCACATTTCAAACAAATCTTTTAAAATATTTTAATAACTTTGATCGCCTAATAACCCACACTAAAGCCTCCAAAGGGATGTTCACCCAATCAGATACATGCCTTTATTTTAAACTACATGTTCGGGAACTGCATCTTTTCCTAACCCATTTTCTACCAAATAGCCCTAAACCTCCAGTCTAGAGATCCATTACCTCTCCAACCTTACTAACCACCCCAACACCTCTGTCTCCAGTGCTCATTCTCTAACCCCTCTCACAAGTCCTTTTTAAAAACTCTTCCTCCTAACCTCTGCTCAAACACACTCTCTCCAACCTTCACAAAACCACCAGTCCCAACACCTCAAAGCCTGAACACACCCTCTACAATTCTCTGGCCCTCCAACCATTGCTGTGAAAAATTATCAAGCTGTTCCCGTGCCATCTCTCTGTCATTGCCACCTACCAGATATAGTTGCATGGGGAATGCCGTGGAAAAAAACCTGCAAACACACCAGTCGACACGTTTCTAAACCCCCCACAATTCAATACTTCACAGCCAATAGTTATTAATAACTCCATTTTTTCCTTATCTTTATATAACCAATCTGAGCTCACAGTATCTCTCACTAACATATGCTTTCAGGCCCCCACGGGAACTACACTTGCAGATAAATATTCCAGTTAGAAACATGAAAAGGGTGAAGGCACATGGTTAGCTTCCATAACCTATAAGTTTTGCCTCTCCGCCCTGGGAATTTTCTTCCTATACGGCACTTCCTCCTATCTCTGTTTAACTGCCAATTGATTAGACATTTGTACTTTAGTGTGACAATCCCCAAACATCGGTATTCTGCCTGATAATCAGACTATGCAAATCCCTCTATCAGCTCCAATCTCTTCCTCTGCAATTAAACCCCAAAGGGCAATTCAACGCCTGCTCTTGTTAACAGGGTTAAGCATTTACAATTAAACTCATTAGCAGGGGTAGTGTTCCAAAATAGGAGTGCTTAACTTCCTAACAACTAAAAAAGGGGAATCTCTATATATCTCTCCCCAAAGAATACTGCTTTTTGTTGATAAATCAGGCATAATTCAGGATGCAGCCTATAAACTTCAAAACCAGACAACAAAACTCAAAACAACAGACTACACATTCATGCTAAACCGGGTCATCCTTTTCTACCTGAATGTCCTAAATAACCCATTTCTCAACCTCTATTCCTCTCTTGCTCACTGTTAGACCTTGCCTTATTAACTTTCTCTCTCAACAACTAAATGACTTTATGCCAACTGGCACAGAAAAACATGTCAAAGTCACCCTATTGCTTCGTCAATCCAGATCTCATACCCTTCAATTCTAGCGAGTATGTAACCTCAACCCTGAGAAGGGCACCTCACAACTTTAACCCCAGATTCAGTTTCTCCTCAGCAGAAATAGTCAGGTGATTCTCCCCACACCTATGCACCCTCCTTTTCTTTCTTTCTTTCTTTCTTTCTTTCTTTCTTTCTTTCTTTCTTTCTTTCTTTCTTTCTTTCTTTCTTTCTATCCATCCATCCATCCATCCATCCTATCTATATCTATCCAACTTCTCTGAATTGGCATATCATCTTTATGGCAGGCACTCATCCTTTCCTTATTATAAATTTTATCTGCCTGCAGTTTATTTTTTATGCATATATTTACAAAAACGTCACCTAACATTGTAAATTAACTATAAAATTGGTTAGAACCCATGACTTTTTTTCGTGTTTAGTCAATACCTTTAAAATTATTTCAAATAGAATTTATGGTTCACACTTCCCTACAAATAAGTAGGAGCTTAGCACTCATTGATACATCAATCATTTTAAAATTCTTAAATTTATTTGGGTTTATTCTTCAAAGAATTTTTTTTTTAATTTTAAAGATGTGGGGTACAATTCAGGGTTAGGTACATAAGTGGTCATCATACAGATGAAGTTTGGGCTTCCCATTCGTCCTCACGTTGCCTGGTTTGGGGTTCTTGGCAAGTTGCCTCTTTCCTCTTCTGTATCAAAAATACCATGTTTTTTTGTTTTTTTTAAATTAGCGTTATGTTCCCCACTCCCTCCCCAGGCAGCATCCCACTACTTCCAATCTCTTTTATGCTGTATTATAATAAATGTGCAGGATCCACTTATGTTTGAGAACTTGTGGTACTCAATTATTTCTGAGAAAGATCACTGAGTATGATAAACTCTAAATCTATCCAAGTTGCTGCAAAGTCCATAATTGTGTCCTTTTTTATAGTTGCATAATATTCCATCATGTATATGTACCACATTTTTTTTAACCAGTCTGCTTTTGGTGGGCAACACAATTGGTTCTATGTTTTTGCTATTGTAAATAGTGCTGCAATAAACACGCATGCACAAGTATCTTTTATGCAGAATGATTTGAATACCTCCGGCTATATTCCTAGAAGAAGGATTGTTGCGTAGTATGGAAGGTCAATTTTTTTAGATCTTTTGGAAATTCCCATACTGTTTTCCACAAAGATTGCACTGGTTTACACTCACACCAACAATGTAGACGCTTTCCCTTTTCTCTGCATTCTCTCCAGCATCTGTTGTTTTTTTGGTTTTCATGATGGCCATCATGACCGGAATTAGGTGGTATCTCAGTGTGGTTTTGATTTGCATTTCTTTGAAGAAAATTTTAGGTGAAGAAACTCACAACTTGAATTTGAAATCTCACCACAGGTACTTTTATTCACTTCCCAAACCAAGGAAGAGCACATGGTATTTCTGATACAGAAGAGGAAAGAGGCAACTTGTCAAGGTCACACAAGCAGCGTGACCTTGTGGACGAGTTACCTGGAGCATGTAGTTATGCCAGAAAACAAGGAAATGCTACAAAAAGAAAGCCATGAGGTTATGTCAAAGGCACAATAGCTAAGTGAATGATGGTAAAAGATAGAATAATTTAATCAATAAAATAAAGAACTTAATATAACCAAAGTTTAAAAAAAATCTATGCATATATATAAAGATATAAATCAATGATCAAATAAATAAATGATCAGAAAAATCTCAATGAAAGGATAGTGTACTAGCTGGGGCGGTAGCTCATGCCTGTAATCCCAGCACTTTCAGAGGTGAAGACAAGAGAACTGACTGAGCCCAAAGGTTTGAGAAGAATCGGGGCAACTTGGTGAGTCCTCGTCTCTACAATAAATTCCAAAATTAGATGGGCTTGGTGACTTGCCCTGTAGTTCTATCTCCTTGGTTGAGGCTAAAGGATCATCTGAGCCCAGCAGGTCGAGGCTGAGGTAACCGTGAGTGTGCCACTGTACTCCAGCCTGGGTGACAGTGAGACTCCAACTCAAAAAAAAGAAAGAAAGAAAGGATAGTTTGCAAAATACTTGACCCGTGCTGCTCAAAACTGCCACTGTTAATGTCACAGAAGAAACAGAAAGTCTGAGAGACTGTTGCAGTTTAGGAGAAACTAAGAACATAAGGTGAATAAACAAAATATGGTATATCGATTGGATTCTGGAATAGAAAAAGTATTTTAGATAAAAACTAATAAAATCTGAATAAAGTATGGGCTTTAGTTCACAACAATATATTAATATTGTTTTATTAGCAGCAGCATATACACCATTGTAAGATGTTAAGTAGCAGTAACGGAAACTGGGTGTGGGGTATATGGGAACTCTTTGTACTATTCCTGCAACCGATCTAAAACCTATATAGTATAATTTTTATACTAAAAGTGTAAAAATTGAGTTTTAAAATGTAAGCATAAAAAACACATGCTTGGGTCAGGTGCGGTGGCTCACGCCTGTACCCCAGCACTTGGGGAGGCACACACTTATGGTTCCAGCTACTTGGAAGGCTGAAGCGGAAGGATCACCTGAGCGCAAAAGGCTGTGGTGGCCATCAGCATGCCACTGCATTCCAGCCTAAGTGACAGAGTGAGACACCAACTTGAAAGAAAGAAAGAAAGAAAGAAAGAAAGAAAGAAAGAAAGAAAGAAAGAAAGAAAGAAAACATGCTTATGTATATGGTCATATGATCTTCATCAATTGATAAATATTATCTAAATTACTCCTTTTAACAACCCAATAGTAGGGGCTATTTTCACTCCCATTCCTCAGATAACAAAACAGAGTCTCAGGGGTGTTCTATCACTTGCCTCAGATCAGCGAGATTGGTCAACAGATACAGAATCTGAACCTGTCTCACTTGGCTCCAGAGTCTGTATCCTTAAACCTTATATTATGCTGTCTCTACTACATAAAACTTAAATCCAGTCTGATGTCTGAATTTTCCCTTTTTTCCTTATGAAAGTGCTTACTGGAGTGAAATGCATTTTGATTCCATTCATCTTATATTTAAGAAAGTTTGTCTTTAGGCTTTATAACCATATTTTAATTTTGTTGTACACAGGAAATGACTAACAATGAATTTGTTATCTGACAGCATTCAAAAAGGCTCAAAAAGAACAGCTGTTTGATTGCCTAAGGTAAAACTCACAGAAGTATGGTATTCTTTCCTGTAAGATTTACTTATAAATGCAATAATGCTAGGAAAAGTAAATAGATGCAGTAAAATAAATTATGAACAAAAATGAAAAGCATAATAAACAGCTTTACATTTTTAAATTCCTATGTAAGAAGGCATTAAAAGAGAGAGAGAGAGTATATGTGTGTGTGTGTGTGTGTGTGTGTGCATGCACACGTGGTAAATGTTTAAGAAACAGCAGAATTGTCATCTCTCCAACTGAGGAATAGCAGCTCACTAACGCAGAAGATATTGACACTGATACACCATCAAACAAAAGCTTTTCTTGGGCCATGTCTATTTGTTCCATCCCTAAGTTTACAAATTAGCAGGTAATCGTGGCACATGAGGAATGACAAACTGTTGTTAAAATGTCAAATACCTTCTTAAACAGAAAGATTTTGCAGATAAGTCAAGAATGGAAACCGTGTGTGTGTGTGTGTGTGTGTGTGTGTGTGTGTGTATGTGTTCAGTGAAGGATCTTTCATGGCTTAATGAAGAAAAGCATTTCAGTTCAGTATAAGAAATCTGAAACATGATGACAGAATCTAACTATTATTTGGTTACTGAGAGGCAAAAGAACTATATTTAATGAAAATGTGGAGAGATGTGAAAATAAAATCAAGTCCTTTTGAAACTATAAAAACAGAGCATTTATATAAACAAAATGCATTACCATTCCTAAAATTAGTTTGAGGTTTGATAATTTTATAGGAAAGTCCTGCTTTTTAGTTGAAAAAGTGATTAAGTTGTGTTTTTAAAGAAAAAAAAAATATATATATATGCTTCTTTTTTGGTTTTTTTTTGAGTTGGAGTCTCACTCCATCGCCCTGACTGGAGTGCTTGGCCGCTTCCGGCCACCACAGCCTCGACCCACTGGGCTCCGGCGATCCTTCCACCTCAGTCTTCCGAGTAGCTGGAATTACAGGTATGCACTACCACACCCAGCTGATTTTTTGATTTATTGTAGAGATGAGGTCTCGCTGCCCAGGCGGGTCTCGAACTCGTGGGCTCAGGCAATTCATTCACCTCAGCCTCCCAAGGCGTGGGATGACAGGCTGAGCCACCGAGCCCGGCTTGTATATGCTTCTTTGTTTTATGTGACTTCTGTAGCTTTCTACTCAAATCGGTAGATTTCATATCAAGGCAGTGTCCTCATTAAGCTCTAATAACAGAATGGAAAGATCTCCCTCTTGCAATATAATTTTGCTCCTTTGCCCAGAAGTTAATACTTTATGCCTGTTATTGTTTCATTTATTATACAATCTAAACTGTTTGCAAAGTAGTCTTTATTCTAAGAAGATTTCAACTTAATAGTCAAAACAATAACTCTTTAAGGCCTGGCTTGGTGACTGAGCCTGCAATCCCAGTACTTTGGGTGGCCAAGGCATGGTGGCATGTGTCTGTAGTTCCAGCTACTTGGAAGGCTGAAGTGGAAGGATCACCTAAGCCCAGCAGGTCCAGACTGCGGTGGCCATGATTGTGCCACTACACCTTAACCTGGGCGATGGAGTAAGACTCCAACTCAAGTAAAAAAATAAAATAAATAACTCATTAAAATGACATGTCTCAAATCTTACTTCTCTGCGTTTGTATATTTAAGTTAACTCTAATTGGCCTTAACTTTCTAAACTTTTTGGACTAGATTAGACCCATTTACTGGCTCTTGAGATTCTAACATTGCTATCGTCAGTTCAATAAATTCCAGCTTAGAGAAAACACCTAATGAGTGAAAACAAATAATAAACATATAGTGTGTAAGCCATTAAATGTAGGAAGCCATCTGTTTGAACTTTATTATAAATTGCATATGCTTCCACATGTTTTTAAAACACAATCTATGCACTCAGAGGCCTAGAGTGTGGAATCTCCACACGCTTGGGTGTTATCTGCAGGAGAAAATATTTCAGTCATTTGAATAAGGTAAATTTTGGCAATTAGAATGCTGAAGAATTTTGAAGAAAGTAAGTCTCTTTTCAAGAGATTTCTTTTAGCACTCTTTATTACCTTTTTTGCTCCTTTGCTGTATATCCTTCCATAAAATGTCACAGAAGACAGATTTTTTTTCTACTTAGGTTGCTTTATTTTCACCAGGTCTTGGAGGAAATAAAAAGTAATTATTTCATGGAACAATATTTATCACATCCTAATATTTGCCAAGGCCTCTTCTATCTGGTGGGAATAGACTATATTCAGGGAACAACGTTAAACATATTTGCTTAGTAAGCAGTATTTCCCTTTTGAATGTCACAGACTAGTTGCTTTTTCTTTAAAGTCAGGGAGAGTAAGGCTCCCAAACCATTTCTCAGTGTGATGAAATCGCAAAGAAATCCTTTCTCACTCCCTTCTGCCACATCCATTGGCTAGAGCAAAGATCAGCAATTTGCCCTGCAATTCCCAGTTGTTCTGGGAGGACTTGCTGACCTCTGTTTCCATTTCCAAGAAAATGGACTAGTCAATCTTGTACGTATGTACAGGTATACCATTTTTATTAGTGACAGTTTACTGCATACATGTTCTTACAATGCTTCATTTATCTATAAATATTATGCTAGAAACTTCAAACGTGCCTAGAGAAAAGGCAAAGGAATGGACAATGAAAACCCATTTGAACTTCATCTAGATACATAAATGTTAAACAATCTGCATTTGTGTTTTGTTTATTCCTATCTGTCTCATGATATCAGATTGTCAGCTCCCTTAAAATAATGTCTGTGTTTTGTTTTGTTTTTTTCTTTTTTTTCTGCTCTCTGATAGTTGATTTTATGTGTCCACTTGCCTAGCCTATGGTGCTCAGTTTCCTGGTCAAACACCAGTTTAGATGTTGCTGGGAAGGTATAGTTTTAGCTATAGTTAACATTTCCATCAGTAGTTACAGATTCAATTACATTGAATAAAGCAGACTGACTTCCACAGTGTGGATGAACCTCATCCAATCAGTTGAAGACCTTAAGATCGAAGACTAAGTTTACCTAAGGAGGAAGAAACTGTCATGTAATGTAGAAACCCTGCCTGATCATCCAGCCAATTGACCTTCGGAATTGATATTCAGAACTGGAGTATCAACACTTACCTGCATCTTTAGTCTGCCTGCCTGCCCTGCAGATCTTGAACTTGTCAGCCCCATCACCTACTATCACGTGGGCCAATTTCTTAAAATCTCTATCTCTTTCTTTCCAGATAGAAATATCCTATAGCTTCTTAATAATACATTCTTTTCTTACTAATACAAGTCATTATTGTATTCTCAATTGATAGCACAGAACTTAGCATATATTAGAAATAAACTAGAGAGGGTAATGGGTATTAAAAGAAAGTGTTTTGAAGGAACTAGACTTGATTTCTTCAAAGTACTTTGCTACTTTTCTTAATGTTCTGTGTAATTTTTTTGTTGTTTGCCCTTCATTTGCTTTTCCATCTTTCATAAAAGTTTACTTGGAAGCTAGACTGTAGAAAGAAGTGTTTAAGGTTGCTTTTACTGTATATGTTGCATAAAAGACATATGAGAAATCTGTATACACAGAACCAAGAGTAATACAACTGTAATAAGGCACTGGGAAAGCCAATCCATCTTCATCAACTGGGTGACAGAAAGAATGTATTCAGTCTCATTGATTCACCGTGTTGACATAATCAAAATCAGCACCCAGCTCAAAACACAGACAACAAGCAAATGAAGCAAGCAATGAGGATTCAGGCACTGGACTGAGAATCGAAAATCAAAGGTAAAATGCCTCAAAAAGAAAACAAGTGTGGAAGGATTCTGGGAAGATAGCAAAGTAAGAAACACCAAAATCCATCTTTCTGTCTAGACAACAATTGTACTTTCAGAACGTATTGGATGTAACAATTCTGGAATTCTGGAGTTTGTTTCATGATATAAAACTTCCAGGAGAAAGCTTAGATAGTAAACAGTAGTTGATTTGGGTCCATTTCAGCTCTGAGCCCAGTACAAGCTGCCCATGCACAAACTCCTGGAGCAATTTGCACAGGGGGCGGGAGCCAGGGTGGACAAGGAAGATCTTTTCCTGCAAACATGGGGATCTAAGTTCTGACTGCTGCTTCTCATCATAAAAGTGCAGATAAAGAAGTAGACAGACATTCTAAAATCCCCTCCCTACTCTTTCTAGCCTCTCCCCATGGAGGCTCTATCTCTTTCATTTTAGGAGCCACATGCTAAAGCCTAAGGCATTAAAAAACAAGCATACAGAAGAATTTAGGGAGTCACTATGCATGCCCAAGAAAAGACATAGGCTCAGAAAGACCTGAGAAGACCTAACTTTTACATATCAATCTAATCATTAACACAGAGATAGCTGACATCACACATACGTGCGCACACACACAGACACACACACACACACACACACACACACACAATCACCAAATCCTGAGAAAGGAGGTAATCTGATTCCCAGAATCACCACATTATTTGACTCAAGTGTCCAGTTTTTAACTAAAAAAAATCACACAGCATGTGCCTTATTCTACTCAGGCTGACAAAAATATATCATATACTGAATAACTTGACACACACAAAAATATTTCTCATTACTCTGGAATCTGAAAGTTCAAGATCAGAGTGCCAGTATGGTTGAGTTCATGGTGAATGGGCTTTTCCTAGTTTCCAGTGGAACGCCTTCTTACCGAATCTTCAAATGATGGAGAGAGAAAAAAAGATTTCACGTTTCTTTCCTTTTGTTTAAGGGCATTAATGCAACCAAGACACCCAATTCTCATGCCCTAATCTAAGCCTAACTACCTTCCAAAGGCATTGCTTCCAAATATTATCATATCAGATATTAGAGTTTCAACATGTAATTTATAAAGAGACACAAACATTCAGTCTGTAGCAGTGTACAAAGAAACAGAAACTATGGCTCATAAAAAATATAATAATAAATAAGCAAAACCTGTCATTGAGAAAGACCAAATGATAGGACAAATAAACAAAGACTTCATAACAACAATCTCAGAACTAAAGAAAGTTGTAAAGAAAGTTGGAAAAACGGTGTGTGAACAAGATGAAAAAAATATCAGTAAAGATGTAGAAAACCAAAAAAGAAACCAAAAAGAAATTTTGTGGCTGAAACGCATAATAAATTTTTAAAAATAACTAGGGAGATTTAAAGTCAGATTTGAGGAGGCGAAAGAAATAATTTGCAAACTTTAAAACAAAATAATTGAAATCATTGAGTCTGATGAACAGAAAGGAAAAAGACGGAGGAACAAAGGACAGAGCCAAGGGGATATGGAATACCATCAAGTGGACCAATAGATGCATTGTGGGAATTTCTAAAGGAGAAGAGACAGAGAAAGAGAAAGAGAGACTCTTTTGAGAAATAACAGTCAAAAATGTCTCAAATTAGAAGAAACACATGAAGACAAATATCCAGGAAAGTTAACGAAGTCCAAGTAAGATGAACTAAGGAGAGCCACACCAAAACACACGATAATCAAACTGTTGTAAGACAAAGAGAGAATCTTAAAAGGAGCAAGAGGGAAGCAATTTATTACACACAAGGGAATCTCAATCAGATTATTAGAATTTTGTCAGAGTAACTTTGGAGACCAGAAAAAATTAGACCAATATTTTCAAAGTGCTGAATGGAAGTATACAAAAAAATGCTAAGCTATTCAATCAAGAATCCCATGTCTAACAAAACTGTCTTTCAAAAGGAAAATATTAAGAAATTTTTAGATAAACAAAAGCTGAGGGAGTTTATCACTTCTAGAACTGCCCCACAAGAAATGCTGTAAGAAATCCTACAAATGGACATAAAAGAATAGTAACAAGTAACTTGAAGTTTTATGAAAATATAAAGATCTCAGTACAGCTAAACGCATGAGTAATTATAAAAGCTACCGTTATTTAACTTGGTTGCTTCACTTTTTGTTTCCTACATTACTTAAGAAACTAATATGTTGTTCAAAAAATTATTAGTCTAAAAGCTAGTATTGTTGTAACTTTGATTTGTTACTCTACATTGTTCCACATAATTCAAGATACTGGTACGTTTTTTAAAACGTGAGCTCATGTTGAGCTCATCATACGTAAAGATGTAATTCTTTTAATATCAGTAACTGGAAAGGGATGGTGGCAACTGTATAGAAGCAGAGTTTTTGTATGTTATTGAAGTTAAGCTAGTAAAAGCTCAAACTATTATCCCTATGGGGACTACAGAGAAAACAACCATAGAGTTTACATACAAGAAAATGAAAAGAGAATTAAAACATGTCACTGCAAAAAATCAACACATAATAAATTAGTAACGAAGGCAATTAGGAACCAAAAGCTATACTACATATAGAAAATAAATAGCAAATGACACAGATTGCTTTTTATTAATAATTACTTTAAATGGAACTGGATTAAACTCCTAAATCCAAAGACAGCGATTGGCACGCTGCATTTAAAAATACAAACATGATCTAACCATATACTGTCTATGAACGACTCATCTGAGATCCAAAGACACAAATTTGTTAAAGTGAACGGACATAGAAAGCCATTTCATGTAAATAGTTACCCAAAGTGAGTAGGAATCACGATTTAATATCAAAGTCAAGTCTAAATCAAAGAATGCTATAAGAACTAAAGCCAAATGCTATATGAAAGACATGAAGATAAATAGCAAAAAGATGTAAGAATTATAATTATATACATACCTATTAACAGGGCATCAACATATGTGAAACAAAAATGTACAGAATTGAAGGGAGAGATAGATCCGCAATAATGGTTGGAGACTTTATAAATAATGAATGCAATAATGAATAGAACAACCAGAAATAAATAATGAATAGAACCACCACTAAATAATGAATAGAACAACCAGAAATAACATAAGTAAGGAAATAGATGATCTAAGACAATAAGCCAAGTCGAGACCTAACAGATATCTAAAGGACACTCGCCCTGACTAAAATAGAATACACAATCTTCTAACGTGTGCATGAAACATTTTCCAAGATAGACCATACGTTAGGTCACAAACGTAAGTCTCGGTAGATTTAAAATGATAGCGATCCTGGGCAATGCCTTCTCTGACCACAACAGGATGAAGCTAGAAATAGACAGCAGGAGCAAAACTGGAAAATTCACAAATTTGTAGAAAATAAGCAACATACTTTCTTTTAAACAACCGAAGAAGAAATCACAGGGAGAAATATGAAAATACTAGGGTTAAGGACAAACCGCCACCACAATATACCTAATATATCAAAACTTTTGAGACACAGCAAAATGAGTGCTAAGGAAGAAATTTTTAGCTATGGACACTTCAGCATTATTCACAACAGTTAAGACATAGCAGCAACTCCGTGTCCATCAGACAGATGAATGAATATGCAAATGTGACATATCCACATATTATCATGTTACTCAACCCTAAAAAGGCAGGAAATGATGGCACATTCTGCAACATGGGTGAATCTTGATGACAAGATGCTCAGTGAGATAAGCCAGTCACGAAAACTCACATGTGATTCCACGTATATGCAGTACCGAAAACAGTTAAATTGATAGAGACCAGAAGTAGAATGGTGGTTGTCAGGTATGGTGTATAGGGTTCAGTGGGATATTGCTATTTAACAGGCATAGAGTTCAGTTTTGCAAGATGAAAAAAAAAAACTTTCTGAAGTGTGCCTGGGGCATTTCTATTTAACGGGCATAGAGTTCAGTTTTGCAAGATGGAAAGAACTCTGGGGCCGGGTGGTCGTGATGGTTGCAAAACAGTATGCATGTCATTAGCACCACTGTGCTGTACCGTTAAAAATGGTGGGCATGGTAGATTTGATATTATGCATATTTTCCCACCATGGAAAGCATTTTATTGAAGAGGATTTTAAGAAGGAATAAAGGGATGGGGGGAGGAAGAGAAGGAAGAAGGAGGGAGGAGACAGAGCGAGAGACCAGAGGAAAGGAGGAGAGAGGCAGTGGAGGAGAAGGAAGGAAGGGAGGAAAAGAGGGAGGGAAGAGCAGAACTGAACACTGAAGTTAGGGTTCTTGAACAAATCATGCCAGAGATTAAAGTAGAAAGTGGGAGGAATCGCTACCTGAGAGCTTCAGGTCGATTAAGTAAACGCCATCAACATCCCGTTTATCTCTGGCATTCTTTTTTGAGGGTCTGTGCTTCCACTAGGTTTTGCACACACAACGTACAGGATAAACATGAATTTTTAGGACTTGTGGTGGCAGTGGGAGGAGGGGGAGGGACACAGACTGCAAAATTCAAAGAGAAGGCCGCAAAACAGAAAATAAAGGTGAGCACCTCTTTAATTAAATATCGACATGCTAGCTTGTGATGTCAACTCGTCAACTGCTACTTAATTCGACTCTTAAAGAGTGACACAGAAAGTATAGTTGAGCCGGGCTCGGTGGCTCAGCCTGTCATCCTGCGCCTTGGGAGGCTGGGGTGAGTGGATGGCCTGAGCCCGCGGGTTCGAGACCCGCCTGGGCAGCGAGACCTCATCTCTACAATAAATAAAAAAATCAGCTGGGCGTGGTAGCGCGCGCCTATAATTCCGGCTACTTGGAAGGCCGAGGCGGAAGGATCGCCAGAGCCCAGCAGGTCGAGGCTGCGGTGGCCGGGAGCGGCCACTGCACTCCAGTCTGGGCGACAGAGTGAGACTCCGACTCAAAAAAAAAAGCAAGTATAGTTGAATGTGGATTGGCCTGAGTTTAAACAATTTGATGTCGTGGAGATGAGCCTTCTAAACGTCATTGGTTCGGCTCTGATTCAGAGACTAATGTTCCTGGGTTTGAACCTGATGCTTTTCTGCAAGCTTTGGCCCATCTAGTATTTTGTTAGTAGTAATATGAAGATGAAGAAGAAGAGAAAATAATACTTACTTCATTTTATTCTATAAAAATCAGGATAAGGTGTTTGTGAAACATAAAATTTTCAGATCTGTTAGCGTTCTTTCAAACTGTAGGATCTTAAAATTAGAATTCTGCATTATTGACGTTATTAACATTAAACCTTTAAACATATACTTTGTACAAAGTTCATATACAAATTAGAAAGACAAGGTGATTCGTCTCATTTTCTGACTGACTGCCCAGATGGAAACCAAAGACAGGGAGCGTTGTACACGTGTAGGTAAAAATGAATCTAGAAATGTAGCTGATGAATGCAGTGCTGATTGTCCAGCAAGACAAGCAATTTTGTTTATTTGATAGTTTGTACAGAATGTATTTGCCTTTGAAATGTTTTTTTAAAATTTTGGCAGCTGATGCTTCCTTTTCTTGCCTCTAATTCCAGGCTTTGAATATGATGTCATTTAAAGATGGGAGCCAAGATAAAACAGTCATCTCTGGGATAAAAATTAGCCAGCTGCCAGGAAGCAGGGGGTTTTGCAATAAACAACTGAGAATGCTGTCATTTGAACAGTATGGAGACTTCTTAACAAATCAATTATCTTTCCTGCTTCTCCTGGGATTGTTCTCTGTATCCAGAATGATCATCTATGACCTTTATGTAGAAAGGGGCAGAAGTCAACTTACAGTGCCAAAACCTAACGTTGTTCATGGTCTTTGTGGTAAAAATCTTAAGGTTTCTGTTTAAATCGTATTTAATTGAAGGCATAGCCTTCAACATCACTATTATACTTTATTGGGAAAGGAACCAGCTGTATTAGAATGAATAATAAAATGAATAAAGCACCATTAATAAAATGAATAAATAAAATGAATAAATGAAGTACCACTAAGTGCCAGTGAAATCATGTGATGTCTAACTGCATCAGAAACTATAAATCTTTCTTTAAAATTTCCTCAGTACATATTCTATAATAAAAGTTAAGCATACTATGTTAGCAACTGCAGAACTGTAAATGGGACAAGCTTCAGGCTTTGCTTTCAGTTTTATTGTTTATTGTGCACCTACACCCATAATAGATTGAAATGCATAGGCAAAATAAACTATTACCATAGAGGTTCATCAAAATAGAATATTCAAAAAACTTTAGTGAGTAGGATAAATAATTACTCCTAAAATGGAGACATTAAGAGCTAAGGGATATAGCAATAAATTACCTCCAAAATAATTAGAAGACTTTCAAATTTATTGACACAATCCCCAACATAAAAGATATTTTACTGTGCAACCCAGAAATTCTACTCTGAAGTATTAGCTCAAGATAAATAAAAACACACAGGTCACTGGGTATACATGCACACACACACTACTTGTAACTGATTATTCATAGAAGCATTATGCATAATAACTCAGAACTGGAAACAGCACAAATGTTCATCAGTAGATAAACAGAAAAAAAATTTGTGTAGTCATAAAATGGATTCATACTATTCAGTGATAAATAAGAATGACCCGCTGTTATACATATGCATGGATGAAATTCAAATCATCATGCTTATTGAAAGAAATTGTTATGGTTCGAGTAACACTCCATTGCTCCCTTTGATACCAATATATCAAAGGGGCAGGGAACTGGTAGAAAGAAGTTTATTTCTGAGTTCGAATCCAGGGAGCAGAGCCAGACTCAAGATCTTTCAAAATGGTTCTGCATACCCTCTAGGCTTTTACAGTTCGCTTTTATAGTCTAAAGTTGTCGATACCTATACATTAGCCATGTGACCAGCAGAGCATTGTCTAGAACTTGAGTTTTAGCTGCATTTATGGAGAGTGACATTTTTCTGTCCAGATTTCCTGGTGCCAGGTATCAGAGGTGTCTCATAGATTTTATCAGTAGCCCCCAGCAGAAGCGGCAATCAATCTTGCCGTAGAGTAAAGGGCCCAAGACATCATGCATTACACAAAGGATATACAAATCACAAAGCTTATGATTACATTGATACAAAAGTTATATAATTCACAGGGCTTGGGATTACATTGACACTATATTATTCAAACTCATAACCACTCAGAAAAAGGGAGTAGAAAGAGATTTGCATCTTTCAGTTGATAGGGCATAGGCTACAGAGAAGTCAACAATCCCCTCAAGCTACTTACTGGGAGTACATAAGAGATAAGGAAAGCACACCTTTTATAAGCTCTTAGGAATATTGTTCAGGAATGTGCAGGAGTGCTTGCGCCCTGGCCATGCCTTTCTCTAGGGACTGTGACAATACGGACAGACATTAGAGGGTCTCTGTATCAAAATTAGGCTCAAAAGACTACAAACTGTGATGTCATTTATATGAAGTTCTAGAATAGGCAAGATTAACCCATAATAAAAGGAAGAAGATCAGTGTTTCCTTGAAGAGAGAAGAGAGAGAGTTAATTTCAAAGAGACACAACGGAGCTTTGGTATAGTGAAAATGCTTTATATCTTGATTATACCAGTGCTAGTTTCACGGGTGTGTATTGGCTTATTGGTATGGGTTATCCAAGAGTAAAGTTTCAGTAGTTACAGAACCAGTTGACTTTGTACTTTTCGGTGAATTCAAAAGTTCATTTCTGTCTAGAGCTCCATTGTACCATACTGTAGACACTAGCCACGTTTAGATACCTAACTTAAATATGAACTAACTAAAATTAAATACAATTTTAAGTTCCTGAGTTGCCCTAACTGCATTTCAAACATTCAATATCACCATGTGGTTAGTAGCTACCAAATCAGAAAGTGCAATTTAGAATTATTTTCAACTTGGCAGAAATTTCTGCTGAACTATGTTGGTCTAGAACTCAGACGAGGACTTTTCAAAATGTCCTGCATTGCAGAATTATTGCCACTGAATTGTGTTTTCCAAGCTTAACTTTTGGATAATGCTATTCTAGATTACTGATTCCATCCTTTTCCCTGATCTGGGTGTTGATTCTAGGTGTAAATTCACAGAAAGTAAATTTATGATTTCCAGTATTTTAGGTCTTCACCTTTTTATTATCAAAATTCTATTCTATATAATGGTATATTTTTTATCAGTTCTTAATCTAATGTGCTTTTCGGCTCATTTGTGAGACACTAGGACTGTTTTTTTTTTTTAAGAGTTGGAGTCTCACTCTGTCGCCCAGACTGGAGTGCAGTGGCCGCTCCCGGCCACCGCAGCCTCGACCTGCTGGGCTCCAGCAATCCTTCCGCCTCAGTCTCCCGAGTAGCCGGAATTACAGGCACGCGCTACCACGCCCGGCTGATTTTTTGATTTATTGTAGAGATGAGGTCTCGCTGCCCAGGCAGGTCTCGAACCCTCGGGCTCAGGCAATCCACTCACTTCAGCCTCCCAAAGGCACAGGATTACAGGCTGAACCACCGAGCCTGGCTGACACTAGGACTCTTAAGGAGGGACATTTCCCTTGATGTTCAGTACCAACTGGCAGAGTCAGGAATGGGGGTATAGTACTGAGGTAGCTTAGTTCTCCTTTAAGTTTAAAACAATCTCACAGAACCTTTGAGAGTTTTCGGAGCCTGGGAAGAAGATGCCAATTATGTCAGCAGCCGTGGGTGAAATTGAGCAGGAAGTGGTTATTTATTGAAACCAATAATGAATGAATGATGAACTCATGTTGTGTTGACTAAGGCTTTCTGATATATGTCATGATTTCCAAAGATGATCTTGGCAGAATTTTTGGTAAAATCTTATAATAGAAGAGTGGAAGTTTTTCCAGCTTTACAGATACACACACACATGCACATACCTACATGCACACACACACACAAACGCAAAGTTATATGGGACTTGCATTATTAAAGTTAATATTATAAAAGCTATGAGATAAGCAAACACTTATTTGGAGGAAAAATATTAGACAATCATTCTAATTTTCCCAGGAAAACTCTCATTCTTAAATGTAAACTGACCACCCAATCAATATTTAAGAAAACCTAGCAATAAAAATTCAAAGCAACATGACTCCTGGCTTTTATAAATATATAACAGCAATTAATACTATCTGGTTTTTAAAACTACGCTGAGGTTTAAAAGGAATATTGTAGCATAGACGACATTTTCTCAGCTTGGTCATTCATCTTATTCCATACAATGTCTGCTGCTTGAGAGTGGCATTGGCAGTCTATCAGATAATAAAGCATATTTCTTTTGTAGACTTTATTAATGCTTGAGTTAGTCCTGATGGACTCCAAATAAGGAATCCTGGAAACACAGAACTTCAAAAGAAAACGTGACATTTTCAGGTTAGACTCTCAATATTTGAAAAATTTTAACTAAAATTCAATTATGCAGATCAAAATAAGCAGCCCTACATACACTTCAGAAATTTTATAGCTGGGCTGATAAATCATGGTTTGTAAACATACTTTTTAAAATATTGTAATGTTTAAAAATATAAATGCATTGAATTATTTTTAATCACTCCATAGTTTTCATCACTAAACATTTACAAGGTACACCACATCTGGTGATAGTTCAATTAGTATTTAATGAACAACTATGTGCTGCATTGTGTTGTCCTAGGCCTCGGAGAAAAGGCTCAGTAAACGGTAGCTACAAACCTTTTTAGAGGTGTCTGCACTTCAGGCAGCAAAGGTTGGGATGCGGTTTGCACCCATATGGTTAAGGATTTAAGGATTTCTTTGTTCATCAATATATCACACATTTCATAAATTTGATACATATTTCTTAGTTGCCCACTTAATAATTGGAGAGAAAATAAAAGGAATTGCTGGTTCTTGTCAACAGAAGCAAAAACAACACGAAACAAAAAACAATCTTTTAGGAAACTCAAATTTTATTGTAAGAATTATATTTAGTATTTGTTTTTCCGAGTCAGGGTCTCACTCTGTCATCCAGGTTGGAGTGCAGTGGCACAACCGTGGCTCACCACAGCCTCAACCTCCTAGGCTCAGGAGATCCTTTCACTTTAGTCTCCCAAGTAGCTAGGACTAAGGCGTAGGCCACCATACCCAGCTAATTTTTTTTTTTTTAATTTTGTAGAGACACATTCTTGCCAGGTTGCCCAGGCTGGTCCTAAACTCCTGGGCTCAAGCAATTCTCCCATCTCAGCCTCCCACAGTGCTGGGATTACAGGTGTGAACTGCCATGCCATGCTAGAATTTTATTTGCTAAATTTAATCAAATTTTGTGCAAACACGGTCCTGTACCAATCAGACCAGGAAGGAGAAGAACAAATCCATGCCCCTCTTCTACCTCTGTACAGAGTCAAAAATCATACACTATCATAACCTCAGAAACTGCACTTTCGTTTCTCACCAGTGGCATGGGCTTGCACTGTTTCCACAAGATGGGTAGTTGGATAAAGTAAAATGCCAGTCGATAAGTATCAACGTATCATGTCTCTGAGCATTTTAAGGGTTAATTCTATTGTGACATGATAAGAGCAAAATTACCATAGATTAAAGAATTTCAGACACTGTGCACCTTCATATTTAATCTACAATCAGCGTTATTTCAAAAACTGCAGTCTTATTATCCCTGAACATGTAGTCCCTTTATATCTAGACTGTATTCTCCCTCTGATAGCTGACAAGGGTGAACTGTGACCGTAACATAGCATTTAATATCATCAGAAAGGAGATTTCAAGAGACAGCTTGACCTTTGGAAATATCACTAGCTTATAACTTTAAAGATGCTTTAATCATATAAGTTTGTTCATAATGTATAAGGGACAAGATATTGAAAACTGTCACCAGGCCACCTCTGTCACTAGCATACCTGCAGTTGAGGTGTGTAAGCTGATACCAAGGAGACTGCTTGCCTAAATAACAAGATTCAAAACCTGTAACTGAGAGTTAGGCTTTGTTTCAAATAGTTGTTTTCCAAGTTTCCCACTGTCAGATACATTCGTTGTCTCTTTAGTAAATTAAATATTGCATTAAAATATTTTTAGAATATTCTGCCAGTAACAGTTGAGGACTAAACCTGAACTCTTTTTCTTACCCAAATTGCTAACTAAGAGAGATGGTAAGTCACTGCCTGATAAGGACTCACCAAACAGGGTTTTATTACCCTATTGTTTTCCAACACAACTCGGGAATATCATCACTTAACAAAGAAGGAAATCAAAGAATTTTATGACCCTGAAAAGATATCCATTATGGATTATAGAACTCCAGGGAGCCTTGTAAGACAACTGTCTATCCTCTCTGAGGCTGTCACATATAGAACTCCATCTACATATCAATAAACAAGAAGTCTTTCTGCTCTCTGTCTCAGCAAAATATCTTAACTTCATCTATAGATCAACAGACCTGGAGTTTTCCATCCTCTCCTCTACGGATTTCTCAAGTTCTTAGATAAGAACTGCAAAATTCATTCTCCTCAGCCTTCCAAAGTGCTGGGATTTCAGGCTGAGCTACCAAGCCTGAGCCCGCGGGTTCGAGACCCACCCGGGGAACTTGATGAGACCTCATCTCTACAATAAATAAAAAAAAAATTAGCCGGGCATGGTAGCGTGCACCTGTAGGTCTGGCTACTTGGAGGGCGGAAGGATCGCCAGAGCCCAGCGGGTCGGTGCTGAGGTGGCCATGAGCATGCCACTGCACTCTAGCCTGGGCAACAGAGTGAGACTCCAAGAGATCTTTGAGTCTACCTGTGGCCTGCAAGTCCCTCCCACTCACCCCCCCCTTTGGAAATGTCCCTCCTTCATAGGCTAAACCTATAAAAATATCACATGTGTTGATTTATGGTTTCTTGAAAGTCCCACCTTATATAATCAGTCACAGGGGGCACACTTCTCAGGACTGCCTGTGGATGGGTTTACCTGGGCTTAAATCCTCATGTTTGACTCAAGAATAAACCATGTTAATATATTTTACAGAGTTCAGGATCATCAACACAGTGCAAAAACTCCAAATTTTTGTCTAGATACCATCGGTGCAGTAAAAATTAATAATGTACATTACAGCACAAATTTCATCAAAGTTGTTTTCCTGCTGTCATTGCTGCTTCATTCAATCACTTCTGTTTTTGGGGAGACAAGGCCCATGTTTCCAAGTGTTAACCCTGCCTAACACAGTGTGACATTGTAGAACAGAGCTCCTGGAAGTCTATCCCTTGTCTAGAAGCATCAGCACCACCTGAGATGTTGAAAACCCAATTCTCAGATTCCGACATAGAACATCTGAATTAGAAAACAGTTGAGCTCAGCATTGTGGGCTTTTCCAAGCTGTCCAGGTAGGACGGTCAGCCATGGCAGTGATTCTGATGCACCCTCATTTGTGAGAACTGCTGAAATAGGACATGAAGGAGCCTCTAGGTACTGTGACCCATAGTGCTGGAGTATCTCTGGGATAAGGCATTCCCATTTGCTATTGCTGAGCATTTCCAGAAACAGAAAATTTACTTTCTTGAAAGCAACTCACAGAATCTTCAGAGTTCTTAGAAATGTTAAAAAATCTGCTTCGTTCAGAAGTCAGAAATCTTTGCAACCTAAGTGAGGTCCCAGTTATTCCAGTTTTCATTCTTAGATGCTTAATTGCAAACAAGAGGCTCTTAATTCCAGTTGAAAATGATGACCAAACTCACCATTTTATGTGAATCATCTTCTTCCTGAAACAAATTTTCCAACTACCTAAAATGCCCCTTTAAAATCTGTCCAAAGTTCACTCTATGAATTTGTAAATGAATTCTTATCCTCATTCTTTACTCGTAGGTAGCCTTAGACAAGAACTACTCTGGTGCCTCCATAGAATGTATGGAAGAAGCCACAATCTTGAACGTCACCCTTAGGACTGAATGAGCCAGCTGCTCACCAAATGAGCAGTTCTCGGTGTCACATGGTATCACTTGGCCAAATAGGTTAATTCTTGACAATCACTAGGTGCTATTTCCCAGTCTCTCTATCCTTCCCTGACTTCACCTGCTTACCTTTCCCCCTTTGCAGTCTAAAGTGTTTCTGTTGTTGTTGACCAATGCTATATCTGTATGTTCCTCCCCGCCAAATCTCATGTTGAAATGTAATTCCCAGTGTTGGAAGTGGGGCCTCATGGAAAGTATTTGGGCCAGGCGGGAGGATCCCTCATGAATAAACACATGCCCTCTCTGGGAAGGAAGAGATTGGGTCTACTCTGGCTCTGTTTGTTCCCAAGGGATCAAGTTGTTAAAAAGAGCCTGGTACCCGTCCTCTTGCTCTAGCTTACTTTTTCTCTTGCCTCGCACACACCAGCTCTCCGTCACCTTCCACAAGAGTGGAAGCAGTCTGAGGCCCTCAACAGATGGGCACATTTTGGCAGCAGAATCTTGAGGCAACTACACTATTAGCATTATAAACTACTCCACTGCATGTATTTCTTTATAACAACATTAAAGGTACTAAGATGACTGAGAAACAAAAAGAGAGGTTAAGCGCTTTATCTTTTCTCACTGGCTCCAGAAAAATAAAATCTTTATTTTTCACTGTAAGGGAGCTACAATCCCCACTCACCCCTCATCACTGCCTCCCTGCTAATTGATACGGGACACTGCCCTTCAAGCCTGTCTTGTCATTACAAAACAGGAAGGCTGGACTCCAACCCCAAGCTGGCTCCCAGAGATCGGAAAGGAAGACCCCACAGCCTTTTCACGTAGCCCCTTTCCCTACCCCCAAACTCAACTGCTTTTGAAAATTTCCCACTCCGGGTCTTCATACCCTACATGTAAACAATCCTCCCTGCTTCACGCCGGGGCTGATGCCACTTTGGAGTCAGCCCAGGCGTTTTTCTTTAATTAATTCTTTGGCCTGAACATAGAGTATGGGCTCCTTTTCGGCAAACTTTGCATTCACCTCCTTTCCTAAATCTAAATTTCAATACTCCCCCTTAGCATTTTTGAAAAGCATAAGCTCATTTTTATTTGATTATTTGTGAGCACTTTCTTATAGCTCTGCAATACACTCGGTATCTGTTCTAGGTGATGCATGTTTGTTTTCATAACCTTTATAGTTCTGTTAAAAATTCAAAAGAAATTCGGACACCTGCAACGACATGGACTGAACATTGTGCTAAGTGAAATAAGGGGGTCATAAAAGTTAGCATGTGATTCCATTTATAGGAGGTATCGAGGTGAGTCAATTCATAGAGACAGAAAGTGGAATGGTAATTGCCAGGGCTGGGGAATTAGTGTTCAATGGGTACAGAGCTTTCATTCAGGAGGACAAATTAGTTCAATAGCTGATGGTGGTGATGGTTGCACAACATTGTGAATGTACTTAATGCCACTGAACTATGTACTTGATAATGGTTTAAATGGCAGATTTTATATTGTCTATTTTTGTCATAATAAACAATATTTTAAAAACAAAGAAAATATTGTTTATTTATTTAAAGTAATGACCTGTGAAACGCTCCAAAATTAATACTTCCTACAGGAAAAACTCTGGTTTTTACGGAGAAAAAAATATAGTGAATATTTTACATAATTTCCCCATATCACCTGGCATGAATAAAAAGCAGGTTAGTCTCGCTTCCTCCAACAGTTTGTTTGCACGGATTTTTAGAGTGTGTGAGTCATCTGCATGGTTAGTAACTCTAAAAGGAGACAATATTTACAAGTGTTTATTCTAGTTTGTAGCTTGTCTTCCTGTAAGCATAGATATCAGTTTAAGAGAAATGTTATGTCTTGATCCCAGACCTCTTCTATTCATTTTTTTAAAAAACTGACTTACCTTTTGCCAAGGGTAGGCAAAGCTCCCTCCTGAACATGCCTGTGTGGATGACCCACTGAGCAACAGACCAACAGACCACGGAGACCCCAACAAGTGCTCAGGCTCGTTGCTGATGTTAGTCATTGAGTCAAAACGTTTCAATCAGCATGCCTCTTCTCGGCTGGTGTTACTGAGAAAAGGGGTTCTAAAAAGGAAATAATAACACTCTAAATAATTTATTGATATCAAAAGCTTTAGAATAAGTATCGGATTTGTTGGTTTGCAGGAGAGTATACCCTGGTGCACTGGAAAAATTTGCTGGGAAGTCAAAAACATAAAAATAAAGATGATGATGAAACTTTGATGCCTTTCTAAAGACCGAGGGTGAGCGGGACCCTGAATGAGCAGGTGGCCGGCAACCCAGCGAGCCTAACAAAATGCCCTCTGTGGGCCTCTGAGGGCTCTCTCTGCATGAGTTTATTTTCTTCACCAGGATTACGTTCTTCAGTCGGTAAATATAAACTTTATGTATAAAAATGAAAGGAGCTTTAAACATAAAAATATTTCTACAAGCAAAATACATGGAAGCAATTTAAATATTTACCTTTTTGACAGAATATTTCCCTGTCCTTAAAAGGAAAACTAGGAAGCGACAAAGATTCTTTTGACCCAAGTTGAGTCAAGCTCCTCTGAGTCTTTTCTGACTAGGCCTGACCTTGGGCTTCTCTCTGTCCTCAGAGAATCCAATTTGGGTAGAATCCCTCCAGGTCCGTTTAGAGAAAAGCCCTGTCCTTGATGTCGGATGACCCTCCATATCTTATCACTCTGGCCTGTCTGCAGCCAGAATTCCGTTGCCTAGATCCAGCCAATCTCCCTTTTACCTGTGATGTTTCCTCTTGCCAATTTCCCAACCACTGTCTTCTGCCCTGCTCCTGGGCTATCCTACTCCTTGTCTTCAGAGTTCAGCTCAATCTCTCTCCTGTAGTGTGGGATCTCACTGTAGTGTCCCTTTATCATCTTGAATAAAGTCTACCTTACCATCTTTAACATGTGCAATGAGTCAGGGTTTTTTTTTTTTCCTTTTAACACTTCTGGTGCAGCAACTTGAATAGGATCAGAGTCACCACTGGTCCACCACTGGCCCTGGACCTCTCACCCAGGCACCCAAGTGTGTAGTTTTAAAGACCATCTTCATTTCGGTCTGATGGTTGAGGATACCCTGGTGAGTCCAGCTCCTGAACTAATCTTCTGGATGATGGTCACTGGAGGCAGCATGAAGACAGATTTGATTCTTAAGATTTAGTATATACTCTGGATTTGAGCCCAGCGTCAGGCTTCTTTAGAATAAAGTACCTGCTGGACTAGCGGGGGATTATATGTGTGTCATGACTCCTAGGCCTGATGCCGGTTAGAAAAATTCTTCCTGGCTTTTTCTCAAGGAGAGAGTACTCTTTGACTTACTGGGCTGATAAATCTTTCTGGCTCTGTTATTTTGATTGCATATTCACTCTCCAATGCCTAGGCTGATTTCCTCTCACCCCTGGTTCTTTGTGAGGCGTATTTTCTCTGTTCTGTCTCTCTGGTCCTGTTTCTTTCACGAAAACTCCTCCGTCAACTGAAAGCCCCTTCTAGATCCCCTGCTGACGATGCACTCCTCCAGCTCAGTCCACATCAATTGTTGCTGGCATGATTTTGCCGAGAAACTTCTGTGGCTTCTTTGGAAAACAAGATCTCCCCAGACTGGCTCTCCTAGGATGCCTCCCTTCCATGGTTTCTTTCCTCCTTCTTCCTCTTATCACCCAGAATCTCTCCTTCAATCTCCTTGAAACTTTTGATACGCTCTGTGAAGTTCCTATCTCCTCCATTTTTTCCATCTATTCTTACCAGATCTTTCCCTTTCTACTGTAGCTCCTCAATTCCCTCTGTTACATTAACTTGACAGCTCCTACCCCACTGGTCACACAGAAGGGATGCAGGGATTCCAAAAAGCAGCCATCTTTTTTTTTTTTTTTTTTTGAGTTGGAGTCTCACTCTGTCGCCCAGACTGGAGTGCAGTGGCCGCTCCGGCCACCGCAGCCTCGACTTGCTGGGCTCCGGCGATCCTTCCGCCTCAGCTTTCCAAGTAGCCGGAATTACAGGTGCGCACTACCACGCCTGGCTGATTTTTTTGATTTTTATTGTAGAGATGAGGTGTCGCCAAGTTGCCCAGGCGGGTCTCGAACCCGCGGGCTCAGGCCATCCACTCACCTCGGCCTCCCAAAGGCGCAGGATGACAGGCTGAGCCACCAAGGCCAGCAAGGCAGCCATCTTAAGTGGGAAAAAAAGCACTAATTAGAACCAGATTGTATATTTGATATGCTCACCCAGGTCTGCCTTCAGCAAAGATTCTTGATTAGGTCTGGCAAGAATCCCTTTTGCTATGATGCTTCTTTTCAGTGATTGTTCATCTACTGACCCCTCATCCTGTTCCTTGATTATAAGTCCAGCCCAGTGTTTCTCCCCCACTGTCAGAATCTTTTACAATGGCCCCTGTACCCATTGTGATGGTTTCCTCTTGAATGACATCTATTTCATCATCTTTGACAAGTGTCGTTGGATGTTTTTTAACAGAAGGCATTGTTTAATTTATATTTTTATATCATATTTACATAATGATTTATGTAATAAATTTTATGAAAAAATAAAGCAAAACATTATGCAGATCAGTTCTGATGATACCACTCTACTTTCATTTGTATACGAACTTTTTATTTTTTTTTGAGTTGGAGTCTCACTCTGTCACCCAGACTGGAGCGCAGTGGCCGCTCCCGGCCACCGCAGCCTCGACCTGCTGGGCTCCGGCGATCCTTCCACCTCAGCCTTCCGAGTAGCCGGAATTACAGGCATGCGCTACCACGCCCGGCTGATTTTTTGATTTATTGTAGAGATGAGGTCTCGCTGCCCAGGCGGATCTCGAACCCACGGGCTCAGGCCATCCACTCACCTCAGCCTCCCAAAGGCACGGGATTACAGGCTGAGCCACCGAGCCCGGCTGAAACGTATTTTTTTAAATCAAGGATTCATTAAATATCATTTACTGGAACAGTGAAACTGGGATTGAACTTGTGTTTCTAGAAATAAAAATGCATAATCCCTTAACACCATGTTGTTTTCGTAGAGCTAGAGATGCATACACATGCAGTGCTATAGGCCTCCAGGGGTTAATTTCTTTTACTTCTCTGAGACTTCTGGTGACTGCCAGACAGTTTCTGTGCTCTGTGTTCCTACAGCACTTGCGCAGTCAGAAGTTTCCTGACAGAGACCACAGTCCCAGCTCAGAGCAGACAGGAATGCAAAAGACATGCAGAGGAGAGAAAAGCCAAATGCCCAAAGTTTGCCCTTGCTGTACAGAGGCAGTATGAGACGGTGAACCAGAAACCAGAGATAAGGCCACCCACTTGGAGACCAGGTCCACTTGGCATTCTCACTTCATGAGTTTTGTTCACGCAACAGCTTTGTGTGCTTCTGTGTTAACTAATTAGCACACTTTTCCCCCACATCTCATTAAATGTTGCTAAATGTCCTCCTTTACATAGCAATTTACATGAAGGTTAATTTGGGAAAGTGCAATGTTGCATAATAGTGGAAATGTCTCTGTTTACCACCTATGTAGTATTTTATTCTGTTCCTCATGTGCTCATCTAGAATACCTGAAATGTTGATGTCTGTTCTGTGTAAGATCCATGTCCCTGTACCAATGTCCTCTTTCTGATTCTGTGATTTTTGTTTCTATTTTGGATGACTTACACCTGCATGGTTCATCGCTTGGCAGGCAGCCATATGAAGTGCATTCCCACCAGCAACATCAAATTAATTTGCTCAAACGAATGGCCCCTCTGCTCTGCGGTGTCCTCCCCTGCCCAGCCTGGCACTCCAGCTCTTTCCATCTTCCAGTTGATACAACATTGACACAGCCGCTGCCCGAGGCAAAACTCTGAGTCAACTTTGATTCCTTTTCCTCAAAACTGACACTGAATCACTAATGAAGTGCAGTAAATCGTGTCTCCTTAATGGATGAAATGTGTTCCATTCTTGCTATTCTTGAGAACATCTCCTTAGTTCAAGCCCCAATTATCTTTTTTCCTAAATTGTCAGTACCCACTAAAGGGAAAATGATGGCCTTTTTCATGGATGGCCCTAAAGAAATTGGTTTTCCATGTGGGAGAACTTGAAATTTAGTCACTGCTTCACACCATGCTCAACTAATAACAAATTAAGTAGTAACTAATTCAAGATAAAAGATAGACATAAATTAGAAAGATAAAACAATAATACTTCTAGAAGAAAGCATAAAAGGATTTTTTTTTGACTTTGCTGGCTTTAAATAAGACTTAAAAGGACACATTACAATGGACTCCATTAAAATTAAGAAACTGTGTTCCTAAAAATATACCATTTATAGAGTGTAAGAAGACAAGCTTGAGATAATAAGTTTGCAATGTCTCTCCAAGTAATTTTGCCCAGATTATAAGTCTCAAATAAACAACCTGTTAAAAAAAAAGAAGATAAAGAAAGGGAAAATTAAAATAGGCACTATTCAAATAGATATCGAAAAGGAGGTATCTAAATGGCCAAGAAGCATAACAAGACATATTCTGCATAGTAACTCATCAGGAAGATGCAAATTATAAACCCGAATAAGAGAAAGTATACCCCAACACACTAGTCAGAATCCTTAAAGCTCATAAGACTGTCAATACTCAGTATTGTCAAAGAAGTAGAATTTCCATATATGGCTGTGACATATAAATTGATTAAACTGTTTTAGAAAACTAAGATATTTGGTCATATTTGCTAAAGCTAAACAGTTGCCTACTCTATAACCTAGCAATTTTATTCTTGGTTTTATACCCAAGAAAAAAGTGTATCTGTCTATCAAAAGCTATGTGCAGCACACTTGTTGCAGTTTTATTTTGGCAACCGAAAACTGGAAATAACCAGAATGTGAATCCATGGAAAAAGGATAAAAATTTTGGGAATTTGATTAAGATCCATTATAAATAGAATGGAGTAAAAGAGAACTACTGCTATATGAAACAGCATAGTTGAGTTTCATGGACACGATACAGGATAAAAGAGGTCAGGTATCAAAATAGCATATGTTGGATTATTGCATTTAAATGGTCTTCATAATCAGGTATAAAGGGTAGAAGACAAAGTTAGATAAGTGGCTATCTCTCTCATAGGGAAAGTTATTGTCTGAAAGATGAGTGGTGTACAATTCCAAGTGCTGCAAACATCCTATGTACCTCAATCAGGTTGGTGGATACACTAGGGTATGTAATAATTCAACACATTCTTACATTAAGACTTACGCACTCAGTTTTTTGAATATTATATCTCAATGAAATGTTACAGCTAGATACACAAATTTAAAAAGATAATCCTTCCTGCCTAACTACCCATTCCCTATTCTGTCACCAAGGAAATTTTTCTAAGAGAAAGTCTCATCATGCCAGTCCTAGACATGTCTCCCTTTGATTGTTCTCTCTTGCTGCCTTCAGGTATACCCATTCATGAATTGGCCTCTGCCTACATCTCCATGCTGCCCTGTGACTCACTTCTCTTTAAAATCTAGCATCCAGCTCTTTTTTGGGGGGAGGAGTGGGTGTAGTACTCTGATATTTTGTTTGGGTTTTTTTTTGTTGAGTTGGAGTCTCACTCTGTCGCCCAGACCGGAGTGCAGTGGCCGCTCCCGGCCACCGCAGCCTCGACCCGCTGGGCTCCGGCGATCCTTCCGCCTCAGCCTTCCGAGTAGCCGGAACTACAGGCATGTGCTACCACACCCGGCTCATTTTGATTTATTGTAGAGATGAGGTCTCGCCAAGTTGCCCAGGCGGGTCTCGAACCCGCGGACTCAGGCAATTCACTCATCTCAGCCTCCCAGAGCGCGGCATTACAAGCTGAGCCACCGAGCCCAGCTATTTGGGTTTTTTTAAACATATTTTTTATTTCAAAATTGTGGGATACAGTTAAGGGTTAGGTATGCAAGTATGCATTGTGCAGGTAGCCCCCCGTGCCCAGACAGATATCGACTACCATTAATCCCACCTCCCTTCCCCCCTATCCCCCCTTAGTTTCCCGCCACTGTCCGTCCTTTTCTTACAGTATTACGACAGTTGTGCAAGGTCCACTTATGAGTGAGAACATGTGATATTCAGCTGTTTGTTTCAGTGAGGGATTACTCAGTATTATAAACTCCAATTCCATCCAGGTTGCTGCGAAATTCATGATTTTGTTCTTTTTATGGCTGCATAATATTCCGTCGTGTGTCTGTACCACGTTTTTTTAATCCAGTCCTCTTTTGATGGACAGCATGTTTGCTTCCAGGTTCTTGCTATTGTGAACAGTGCTGCGATAAGCATACGTGTGCAGGTATCTTTTTTACAGAGTGATTTGAGTTCTTCAGGGCATATTCCCAGTAGGGGGATTGTGGGGTCATACGGAGGGTCGATTTTTAGAGCTTTTAGGAGTCGCCACACTGATTTCCACAGAGGCTGCACTAGTTTGCACTCCCACCATTGCAGGTCCCCTCCTTTCTTATGAGTCTGCCTGTGTCTTTCCAAAAGCTCCTTCTGCCCAGATCATCCTCAACCTTTTTTTTTTTTTAGCTAAGTGAGATCTACTCATTCTCAGATTCAGCTCAGGTGTTGCCTTTTCCAGATAACCCTTTCTGATTGTGGTCTAAATATGTAGTCAGGTGCTCATCTGATACATTCTATGACCTCTTGTGTTTTTACATCTGTTTTGAAGCATGAATTGCAGTCCACTGTGACTATTTGATGTTCCAGGTTCTCATATCATATTTTGCATCCCTGTACCCACAAAACTTCTCACATGGCTTAGCATGTATGTAATGGGCATGCAGCAAGTATTAATTTACATATGAGACATGAAATACATTAACAGCTGAATAAATAATTGGCCTAACCTACCTCTTGATCTCTAATTTCTTCCTTTTCCAATTAATTCCCTATGGCTGTTCTAGTTAAGTTTCTAAAATCTGTTATTGATCATGACCACACTGATTATTCTATTGCTAAGAAATGCTGCCACATTTAGTTCTTCCACATAACCCAAAGCCTCTTTCTATCTCTTTCCTGTAAACTCTGGGAAATTGAGCTATAGTCATTATTTCCAGTATGCAGGCTGGGGCTCCCTGGGCTCCCAGGGCTCTTTTCACTTCAGTGCATTTTTCGTCTTCTCTCCTTTCCCAGCCCCATTTCCATGTATCCAAATCCTTCTTGCTTTATGTGCGGGACAGTCTCCAGCCATGATTGAACCTCCCTTGCCTTCCAACAGATTTAACAGGTTATTCCTACAGAGTTACCAATGTGATTGTAGTATTTCAAGTAATTGAATACCTGATCTTTTATACTAGATTGTAGACTGCTTAATGGCAGAGTCTTATTTTACCTTGTATCACGTAGGGTTATTTTCTGAGTCCCATGTAGTAGAGAACACACACTCCAACACATGGAACACGGAAAGTAGACTGTAAGTGCAGCACCTTGTGGGGCGTTCTTGCATAGTTTTCAAGTAATACATTAGTAGAGGCAGAATGGTTGATTTTCAGGGAGAATAAAAGCTGAGCGTTGAATGGCCATGTGTAAACATTGATTCAAATAAATGATCTATAGATGCCTATGGCTATTAGATAATAGCACATCTATCCAACACCAAATTAGCTCACTTGGGGCATGATGATGATAGGCTTTGCACTTCATACTCTTTCAGATCATCAAAGTGTCTCACAAACACTAATTAATTTCTTGGCATTCCTGCCAGGTAGGTGTCAGCATCGTGTGTCACTTCATGCAGTGAACTGCGATGGGTTTATAATTAACCTACGTTTGCAGAGAAAACATGCTAAAGACTGCAGCTGGTTTAAGCAACTGAAGATAGTGGTAGCATGCAAATAAACAGGGAATTTTTTTAAATATAGTCTTAACTAGCGGCCTATATTTCTTATCATGAAATTAGAAAGCACTTTGATATATGTCAGTTAAGGCAAAGATAGTAACAAGAGGAAGTTTTCTATTGAATAGAAATATTAATAAAGATGCTTACACATTACTTCTTATCATCTTCTTTTTACTTTGATCTTTTCCAATAACCTCAATTTAGACTTATCCACCATAAGAATATGGATGAGTGATGGATGCTGACCAAAATGTTGATTAAAAATTAGACAGTCTTATATCAACCTATCATTTTTATGTGTCAATCCCAAACAAGTCTTGCTAATAAAGGGAGAGTTGATTTTTAATAACCTTCTTTCCAATAAGCCTAATTTTATCAGATAAGAACATTTTATTTTTACCTATGAGAAATTTACCATTTCTGACTTATACAAATATCCTGACAGCTCTCCCCGTCTTTCACAGCAGAATTCGCTCTTAATTATCTCTGGTTAGCATAGCACGGTGAGGATTAGACTGAGGCCCCATTCCTATCACCTGTCCTCTCCACAAGGCATCACCCAGAGTCTGTCCATGCGAGAGTTCTGCACCCTAGTTGTCTCACCAGCAGTGAAGCGGCCTGTTCCCAAGATACACACTGGGAACTGACTTACACTCACATCCATTCTTGTGCCCGGTCATGGCTCGTAACATTAAATTAGATTTAAGCACTGTCAGTTGACAGATCAAGTCAGATTATTGATTTCACTTTTCTTTTTTCTGAGCAACAGAAATCGCAATTTGAGTATCGTGGGAGTTTTCTGACAGAACACTTGGCTTTCGTTCACACCTCAGGCCCAAAGAGGATCGATCAATTTGACTAACAAAACTTTGGCGAATTCTGTAGACGTAAAAAATGTAGTCAGATTGCACTGGGTTTTTAAAAGGGGCCTGTAATACGAAGAAACACTCCAGTTTATTAAATAAGCTGCCGCTGTGAGGCAGGAAAGAGCATTATTTATTCTGCTTGTGGCTTTATCTTTCTAACGGGAAACCGATTATAAGATGACTTTCAAATCAGATTTTACAGTGTCTTTGATTTTTTCACCAGTAACAATGTAGCCAACTTCTCAAATGTAGTTAAAGCTATTCAAACTAACAATTTAAGTAGTAAACATATGTGATAGCTATTTATTCCCGGGTGCCTACCGATTTTCCAACAGTCTCTGCTTCTAACATTATACAAATCTGTCTGTAGAGACCTTGGGAATGGATTGAAGACGTTCTGAAAGTCTGAAAATGTCATTTTGGAAATGTTGCTTGGCACGCAACATTATACCGACTTCTGAAGTGTTGATAGGTTTGAAAGGTTACACAGAGGAAAAGGTGGCAGTACAAGGTGTGTGCTGGGATCACACGCAAGAGCCCAGGCCTGGGTCTTTGCGTGTCTAACAAGTGACCTTGACTGATTACTTAATCTCCTGAGAGATTCCAGTACTTAATCTTTAACACGAAGTTATTGAATTAGAATCCCTTTTGACTACAAAACAATAATAGTACTATCAACAGTAATGATTATAGTAGTCATTGCTCAATTATTCAACGATGCTAAATTATTTATTAAAATTATTTTGAAACTTATCCAGGACGTCTTTAGGTGATATTAGTTCTGTTTTTAAGCAAATCTACATATTTTAATTTAGACATCGCCTACTTTCAAAAGAGATTTGTGTTGGTTGACTTATTATCCACTTATATTAAGTTAAACTATTGAATTTGTTGAAATATTGTGATTTTACTTTGTGAAATGAAAGAAGGCTGCCAACCAAAAGATCCCTTTGTACCAATATAAAAGAGAAAGAAAACATAATTTATAATTGAATGATCACTAACAGATTGACATGCTTATGAGGTAGCAGAAAAGGAAGTAGAAATTTAGGGCAAAACCTCATACAGTTGGTACAGGAAAAAGGAAGAAAAAACAAGGGATTCTGTTGTCTCTGAGTGTATGCATCCTACACATCTCTTGAGAGATCCCTGAACTAACTCCAGAATTGAATTTTTACATACGTAGAGGTGGTTTGGCCTATGACCTTGGAGATATTTCTACAGGACAGAAACTGGAGAGTGAGCCTATCCTAGGAGAGATTTATCGCTATAGTAAAGGTTAGAAAATGACTGAATGTCTCCGAGGAAACATTTGAATAAAGGGGAAAGGAGAAAGTAATCTCTTTGTCCTTTTAAACAAAGTGAGTAAAAATATGAATTTTTTACTCATTTTTAAGCCCCCCCCCCAGTAGTTCCCTTTGTTTATCTTTTTGAAAATGTTAAAAAAGAGTTACTATTCTTTACCTATATTTTGCTTCTATGTAGGGATTTTCTTTTTAGGGAAACAGAATTTAAGTTACACACATCTCAGTCTAGTTGATATTCTAAGACGACAAATGCTGAGCCTCGCATCTTCAAGGATATAAAACCATTTTTATTTTTCAACTTTAAGAAGGTTAACTTTGTACTTTGTTGGAACTGGTGATTAGCTCAGACGAAAGTACGCAGATTTTTTTTTTCACTTTGTTTTTCTGTAATTGGAGACTCAATTTTTAAGAAAAATCACAATTTTGAGACCCTCGTTTGTTCTCAGTCACAGGACTTTAAATTTGGGAACAGGTTTTGGTGACCTGCAAATCATTTCATTCTAAGTCTAAATTACTGTCATAAAGAAGAAGAATTATTTCTAGGTTATCTGAAGGATTTTAATTTATTCATTTAATCAAGTGTTTTATGTGAGGCACTTTTTTAGAGCAGGTCTTATTTCTCTCATCCTTTCTTATTGGAAGACAGAATAGTAAAATCAAGAAATAAAAATTTTTCTCATCTCTGTCATGCTCTTACAAGCAACTCACAAATATCAAAGATAACAGTTTAATAAATTATATATGTTGAGGCCGCAGTACTAAAATGTGGCCAAACTTAGCCAACTATTCTCACCTTTATTCGTTTATTCACCTCATTGCATGTTTAGGAAAAAATAATGGCATGCACACACACACACACAAACACACACACACACACACACACACACATTGTATATGCATATACATCATTATATACATACAAACACCATGCATACCACAACTCCACCATACACACACACCACACTGTACATATACTACACACACACCACACACACACACACAAACTACACACATATTCCCACATATACCACATGAGACATATACACACACATCACACATACAGAAACATCACACATAGACACACACAGATACCCCACACCTACACACAGATGCACACACTCCACATATACACATACACTCTGCACACATACCACAATACACCCTCTACACACAAACACACTATACATATACCACAAACATACCATGTACAAACACAAACCATACACATATTCCCACACATACCACACAAGACACATACACACACACCATACACAAGCATCACACAGCGACACATACAGACTCCCCACACCTACACACATTTATAGGCATACCACATATACAAACACTCAACACAGTTACCACACATACACTGACCACATACGCCCACATACAAACTCCACACACATATATGCACACACATCACACACACCAGAGACACACCACAGATACACACACCCTACACATAACCCTAGTCACATATCCACATTCCACATACACTATACATATGTATACCACACACACTCACCACACAGACCTTATCTTAGTCCTATCTGAAGCAATAACCAGAATACTTCTGATATCAAAATACTCTTTTTGAAATCGTGTCTGGTCAGGTACAATAGCTCATGCCTGTAATCCCAGCACTTTGAGAGGTTGAGGCAGGAGGATCACTCAAGGCCAGGAGTTCGAGACCAGCCTGGGCAATATAGTGAGACCCTGTCGCTACAAAAAAATTTTTTAAAAATTGGGAATTGGTGGATTTGTGTTTTGGAGTAGGCTGGTGGCATGAGTTTTCAGACAGCTTTACAGATATGTTGGCTTTCATTTATGTTTTAACTGAAAACATGATATTCATCTCTGAATCCTGTCAATACATGCCAGAGAAGAGAATTTTACTTATAACAGTTCTATCTAGATTTCAAATAAATTTTTTTCTTTAACTATCGTTATGAGTGTAATTTACCTAAAAATGTGTTAGCTGTGGTTAGTGTGTGGATTTCCTTATTTTTCCTTTCATTATGTCCATGGTATATTCAAACTTGAATTACAAAAAAAAATTAAATTGACTGTCGAATTTTATCGGCATTAAAAAATGAAAGTCAAAGAGATTTCCAACTCTCTTCCACTAGATAGGAAAATTAATGAGCCTTTATTTTCGAACTGAGGTATCTGACATATATTTAAGCAAATTTAGTTTGATTTATGTCACACTTTATAGGGCAAAGCACACCGTTGGTATTTTACAGTCACAGTAAGAAAGAATTATAAAGGAAAGGATGCTGTCACAGACTCAAGAAAGGTACCAATGTTAGCTGGGAGTGGTGGCTCACGCCTGTAATCCCAGCACTTTGGGAGGCAGAGGTGAGAGGACTGCCTGAGTCCACAGGTCCCAAACCAGCCTGGGCAACTTGGTGAGATCTCATCTCTACAATAAATCAAAAATTAGCCGGGTGTGGTGGCACGTACCTGTACTTCCAGCTACTTGGAAGGCTGAGGCTGAAGGATCACCCGAGCCCAGCAGATCGAGGCTGCGGTGGGCATGAGCGTGCCACTGCACTCTAGCCTGGGTGACAGAGTGAGACTCTGACTCAAGGGAAAAAAAAATCAGTATTATATTGTTTTTTACTCTCACAACAAAGTATTGACTGGATTCAGTACAGAGACAGCTATGTTGAAAAGATAATAAAAGACTTTCCATAGCAGAATCTAATACTCTGTGAAATGCAATGGTAGAAGCAAACTCTAATACGGTAACCCATCATTTTTTCAGGAAAACGTTTATATATACGTGCCTTTTATATATGTGCCTATATAGTATATATCCATACATAATATACATACATATATGTGTACACGCGTGTATATATATATTATATATATAATGTATGGACATATATTATATAGGCACATATATAAAATCATATATATATACACAAATACATATATATAAAATCATATATAGATCGTCACATATATTAAAGAGAAAAACAAGTTCAGCTTTTAGGAAGGATGGGCTTTACTCAGTAGCTATCGCATTAAGGAGTAACACCAGGTCGAGACTGTTTCTTAGAGAACAGAAGCAGGCCCAGATTGTGGGGGAGTGGCCGATGTTTTCATTTATTTATTTGTCTCTCTCTCTCTCTCTCTCTAGTTATTTATTCCTACACATATATTCTCTTTTGAGTTAAGATTTGAATTTAATAAGTGAGTGCTTCAGCAAAAATACAATATCTGAAAAGGTTCTATCTAAAGTTGACAAGAAGAAAAGGGAATATTCTATAAAGCATTGATTCCGAGTTGATGGTTTACAGCGGTCATATACCTAAAGCGAATGTCCTTTGTAATATGAATGTAACAAGATAGTATCTAATCGATTCCGCATAGAAGTATGTCAATAATTATCTCCACTGAAAGAATTAAGATGGACTCAATGCCCGGAAATTTACTCTATAGAATTGTGGAGAGAGCTTCCTAGTGATGGAACACAGATGACATCCTTGTCCATAGCCTCACTGATGCTTTTTATAAACAACCTAAGTGAGGATATCGTCTTTCACCTTGAACACTGAATTAGGTTATACTGAATCACTATTCCTAGGGGAAATAATAGTTCCCTGAAAGCCTCTGGTCACATTTTTGTCAATTAAGCAACACCTAACCTTGTTTTGTGTGTTTCTGTTTAATAAATATTTTTTATTCATTACCACTGAACTCATGGAGGGAGAACGGCACTGTCGCTCATGCCTGAAGGAACCTTATTTAACAGATGTAATTTCTTCAAAAGGCATTTCAGAACCCTCTTGTGTTTCAAAATACTAGAAAGCACTTCGGGGTTGTCATAAGGGCTGTTTAAACTGCAACACTGCCCACCAAAAATACAACAATGAGAAAAACGTGGCCTTAAATCAACCTTGAAAAGGACACTTGTGTATATTGCAAGAACACGTGCGCTGAATGACTCAAATTTTTGCTGCTCTGGGCATGCCCATGATAACCAGAAGTGCCCGTGAGTTCTGATTACAAATAAACATTTGCCAGTAGTGGAATTCGCAAATACAGAATCTGCATTTAATAAAGCTCGACTGTATGTAAAATAGGCCTGCTTTCATCAGTCCCATTTAAGAAAGACTTAAGCGAATTAAAGTACAATCAGAGAAGAATCAGGTCCTAGACAGGACATGCCAAGAATGTTTAACCCCAAAAAAATTCGACATGGCAAAGGGAAGTGAAACATGGATTTTCGTCTTCAAGTATTTAAAATAATGTGTTTTCTTTATTGTTCTTTTTATCAAACAGAACCAGGTTTCACTGGCTCCTGTGGTAAATTTGCAGCGGGAGAAAGAAAGGTGTTTATTTTCAGATGTCAAGCAAGGAGGATCAGGCAGAGAACACTTAAACCCTGACCTTCCCGATGGCTTGCAGGTCAGGGTTTTTAAAGGCAGGAGATAAATTTTAGGAAAGTAAAAGTTACAGGCAAAACAATAAATATACATAGGTTGCTCATTGGTTTTGACCTAAAAGGATGGGATATCTTGAAGCAGGGCTTACAGGTCTTAGGTAGATTCAAAGAGTTTCTGATTTGCAACTGAATGTGGAAGGAAAAAAGCTTTGTTTAAAAATTGGGTCTGCAGAAAATAATGTTAGTTCTGGCTTGTGGGTATTCTTTTCTCTAGGCCTCTGAGGAAGAAATGTGGAACCAAAAACAGCCGTGGAAGTTCAGTCTCTCCTTCTCCTTTATCTGAGGTTTACAAGTTGGCAGATCCCTCTGGTGGGGGTCTGGGTTTGTGAAAAACAATTCAGAAACATATGTTAAAATGCTGTCTTCAGTTTCTAGAGGGGAGCCACACAACCTGTGATTCTAGCTACCTTAGCTATTGTTTTAGGGTGCAATTACCGTCTTGCTTATCGAGTTGCTTTTTTTAATTTTCAGGGCGAGTTGGTACTCGAAGTTTTCCTTGAAGGTGCCCAAGGTTGTCCTTTCCGTGTTTGGCGGCTCTGCAGACCCCTCAGAGGAGTCCTTGCTCTGTCTCACTCTTTGAGGTCTCCTGACAACCGTACCAGCCACATCACCCCATCTGCTACCATGGCTTTCATATAAGGATAACAATCTTTCCACCAGCCCTGCTTCCTTCACCCTCAAGGATGCGCAAGATCTGTGACCGAGCAGGTTGCTCAGACATGTCCTTTGTTCTCTAACAATTATTAAAAAGTTATGGGATTATTCCCAAAGGAAACTTATCCATCTGCCTCTTGATATTTTATTGCAATAATCACTTGCGTTCCAGTGAATACGTTCTTCTGAATATATTTTAAAAGCCGTATTATAAAATTGCAATGATACATTAGAATTTTAATCTGTTTTTCTAATTGTGAAAGTAAAACATGTTCATTGCAGAAAAACTGGAAAAGAGAACCCAAAGCATTCTCTTGATGGAACTTCATAGAAGTAAAAATTTTTCAAATTTGTTTTATTTTAAATTATGGTGAAATATACATACCAACACTCACCATTAAACCCTGACCTCCCCGATGGTTGTGATATTCAACATTAACTATTTTTAATTCTACACTTCAGTGGTATTAAATACATTTTCTTTGTCGCACAATTATTACAATTAGTCATTCCTGCAAATGGAATATACTATGACAGTGATTACTGTATCAACAAACCCATGATTCAATTCTGTCAATTATCCAAAATCATTATTGACAGTCAACTTATAATTTTATTTTATCTAATATCAGTTGGCTAAAAAAAGAACTCATAGGAAAATTTTACATATTTACTTGTTTAACAGAAGTATTCAAAGAAACGATTTTTCTTTTTTGAGAAACTTGTTCATGGCAGGTTTACCTGCCATGAATCTTCTTTTTTCCATCTCCTCTTCTTGCTAATAAACTCGGTTGGTATGTCTACGTGACTCTTGGAGGTATGGCCACCACGTTTCCCTAATGTTTGCCTCCCTCCTTTGCCTTGGCGAGGTGGATCTCCTCTATCCTTCTCTCTCTGTCTGTCTCTCGCTCCAATTTACTTTCTAAATAAACTACATTTTCCAATTTAAAAAGAAGAAGAAGAAGAAGAAGAAGAAGAAGCAGCAACCTGCAGATGCAGAGTTCTAGGAGAATGAGATGCTGGACCGGGCCCAGCATGTCCCTGGAGGCACAGGGCCCAGAGAAACCCACCAACCGATTCCTTTCCCATCTTATAATTAACATCGATGGAGAAAACCAAAGCCTCAGCATTGAGTGCAAATGGCTGAAGAACACATTAGCAAATTTGAGTATCTGACCGAATAATATTTTCATAATTTCAAAGGAATATAGAAATATATATTAGAGAAATGTAACACATATTGAAAATGAGCATAGAGATCCAAAATTCAATAGGATTTCCAGAATGACAAAACAGAAAGAATGGATGACATGCAATTTTTTTTAAAAAATAGAATTTATCAGAATTAAAGAATAACATGTCTTAAAAACATACGGTAAAAGCTAAAATTGAAATTTAAAGAAACAATGATTTTTTAAAATACTGTAATAAGATGGTGTTTTGCTTTTATGTAGTTTCATAAGTCTTTATAATTTAATTACTATTACAGGTTTATTCAGTTATAATTTATATACTATCACATTTAGCCACTTAAGTGTGAGATTCAACATTTTTAAATATATTCACAGAATTGTGCAACCATCACCATGATACATTTAAGAACATTCTCATTACAAACAGAAGTAGCTGTATAACCATTAAGAGTCGCTCCGTATTTGTTTCCAACGTCTTTGACCCTAGATTGCAAATAACCTGCTTTTCCTTTTCGTTGATTTGCCTATTCTGAACATTTTCTGTAAATGGGGTAATGCAATATGTCCTTTGTAATGGAACACTTGCATGCAGCATAATGTTCAAGGTTCATCCATGTTGTATCTTTTTTTATGATAGGAGAATATTATATTGTATGGTTATACCACATCTTATTTATTCATTCATCTGTTAATAGACATTTGGGTCATTCTCATTTTTTGGCTACTTTTAACAATGCTGCTATAAACAACTGTGTACAAGTCTTTTTTGCTATACGTTTTTCATTTATTTGGGGCATATGTCTAAAAGTGGAACAGCTGTATTGTATGGTAATACTATGTTTAACCATTTTTAAAACTGTAAGATGGTTTTCCAAAAACGGCTGTACCATTTTATATTCCTACAGGTCATGTATGAGGATTTCAGGTTTCCCACATTCTCATCAATATTTGTTTTTATCTGATTTTTCTGACCATAGTCATTCTAGTGGGTGAGAAGTGGTATCTCATTGTGACTTTGGTTTGCAATTTTATTAATAACTAATGATGCTTTTACATGTTTATTGACTATTTTTCTGTCTTGGAGAAACATCTATTTAGATTCATTGTCCATTTTTAACTGAGTTGTTTGTCTTTGCATTATTGAATTCAAGCAACCATAATGACATTTTACAGTTTAAAAATGATTACACTTAAAAAAAGAAAGAGCATTGAATGCAAAAATAAACTACAGAATATCTTCAAACTTAGGAGAAAAGTAAAATGAAACAAAGAAATTTAACCTTAGCGTTGTAGTCCCAAGCAACAACGTTAATCTTTCTGAGCCCTGTACTCTTAAAAAATAGCACATTTAAGAAATTTTTCCTAGAATTCTGTTTTCATGGAAAATGGTTAACCACAAAGAACCATTTTGCCCATGCATATTCTCAGCTAAAAATTTTCTTCATCCTTCCACATGACTAACTTCCTTGTCTGCCTGCCTGTCTGCTTGTTTGTAAAAGCTGAGGCCCCCTTGCCTATCTCTGAGATGTTCCTCGGTGAATATTCTTTCTGTTGCAACAGCTTAATTTTGTTAAGCATGAATAGGTATTGATTTAGCAATGAACGGCAAACTATATCTAATAAAGATAATAACATTGGTGTCCAGGCGTTTAAAGCAGATGGAAATAAACTTGTAGATTCTGGTTAAGTTTGGGAAGAAAGGAACAATATACCAAGTCTAGATAATATTCCAAAAATTCAAGTTTACATTTGGCAAGTTTTAAATAATTAAATAAAATATCAAACCAATTCAAGAAAAGACAAGAAAAGTAAAAAGAGGTTTTTTTAGAATAAGTTAAGTAAATTGAAAACAAAATTTCAGAACTAGAAATGTAATAAATTCAAACATCTAATCACAATAACTGTTAAATTCTAAATATATACTTAAAAGATTTACCTCAAGATAAAGGAATATTGAAAATGAAAACATTGACAAAGATAAATCAACTAAATTTTGTGCATATTTTGATTCTTTGAATAAATGAAAAGATTACTCTGCAAGAATACATCAAAATCATTAATAATTACCTCTCTTTCATTAGAGGTCAAAAGAGCCTCTAAATTCGTCATTAACGTGTTAACTAAAAAAGTATTTATTGATTTACTATTTGTACAATTAATTTTTTTTTTGAGTTGGAGTCTCACTCTGTCTCCAGACTGGAATGCAGTGGCCACTCCCGGCCACCGCAGCCTCGACCTGCAGGGCTCCGGCGATCCTTCCGCTTTAGCCTTAGGAGTAGCTGGAACTACAGGCGTGCACCACCACGCCCGGCTCATTTTTGATTTATTGTAGAGTTGAGGTCTCGCCAAGTTGCCCAGGCGGGTCTCGAACCCACAGACTCAAGCAATTCACTTACCTCAGCCTCCCAAATTGTGAGATTACAGGTTGAGCCACGGAGCCCAGCTTGTACAATTAATTTAAAAGAAAACAAAAGCAAAGAGAAAAACTTAAATTGCAAGTGATAGCAAATTAATGAACTATAAAATGTCCATAGACTGTTTCTTCCTAGGAATTCACAGTATTTTTTACACACAATGTTTTATTTACATATATTTTAAAGACAAAGTTTTAAAGGTGTAATTATTTACAGAGGTGAAAATATCACTTTGAAAATCTCAAAGCACTAAATTGAATGTGTCTAGTGAACTGGAACTGTCTCTTCTTTTTAGTAAAATTGTGTAAACACAAAAATGAAGAGTATTTTAAAAAATTAGGCTTTAGATACATTGTTGGAATTTGGACAGTAGCATTAAGACAGTGGCTGAACCTGTAGCAAAAAAAAAAAAAAGTCAATATATTTTGAGAATTTAATAGGGCAAATGTTTTGAGTCTATAGCTTAAATATATTCTTTTAAGTTTTAAATGTTTTATTTTAAGGATGTGGGGTACAATTCAGGGTTAGGCATACATATGTTCATTATGCAGGTACCCTTGTTGATGAGGTGTGTCCCCCTTCCCTGGCAGTTTTCTTCAACTGCCAATTCCACCCCTTCTCCCCTGACAGGTTCCTACTTCTGCCAATCTCGTTCTTATAGTATTGTGATAATTGTTCAAGGTCTGCATAGAGTGAGAACATATGGTATACTGTTCTTTGCTTCTGTGATATAGGTCACTGAGTATGATCGACTCTAAATCCATCCAGGTTGCTGTGAAGTCCATATGTTTGTCCTTACTTATTGTTGCATAATATTCCATTGTGTATATGCACCATTTTTTTTTGAGTCCAGTTTCGATGGGCAGCATGGTTGATTCCAAGTTTTTGCTATTATGACCAGTCCTGCAATAAACATGCATGTGTGAGTATCTTTTTTGTAGAGTGATTTGAGTTTCTCCGGGTATATTCCCAACAAGGGGAATGTTGAGTCATATGGAAGGTCGATTTCAAGTTCTTTCAGTAATTGGCACATTTCTCTGATGATGAGTGAGACTGAACACTTTTTGATGTGTCTATTGGCTGCCTGTATATCTTCTTTTGAGAAGTGTCTATTTATGTCTTTTGCACACTTTTGAATGGGGCTGTTTTTTTTTTTTTTTTCCTTTCTGCATGTTTAAGTTCCTTGTAGATCCTAGATGGTAGGCCTTTGTCAGATATACAGTTCGCAAATATTTTTTCCCATTCTATCTCCCTGTTCTCTTGATGGGTTTCTTTGGCTTTGCAGAAGCTTGTCAGTTTGATGATGTCTTACTTGCCTATCTTATGTCTTATGGCATAGGCACTTGGGGTTTTGATCAGGAATTGGTTGCCAGTTCCAACTTCCATCAGGGTGTCTCCTGCATTTTCTAAGATTGTTATAGTTTGAGGTCTTATGTTGAGGTCTTTGATCCATTTAGAGTTAATTTTTGTGCATGGTGATAGGTAAGGTTACTGTTTCCATCTTCTGCATGTGATCAGCCAGTTTGCCCAGCACCATTTACTGAATAGGTTCTCCTCTTCCCAGTGGTTGTTGTTGGAGGCTTTGTCAAAGATGAGTTGGTTGAGAAATTGAAGCTTTGCTTCCAGAATCTCTATCCTGTTCCATTGGTCTGTGTGCTTGTTCTTGTACCAGTACCAGGCTGTTTTGATTACTGTAGCCTTATAGTAAAGTTTGAAGTCTGGAAGTGTGATACCTCCTGCAGTATTTCTTTTGCTAAGAGTTGTTTTGGCTATTCATGGTCATTTATGTTTCCATATGAATTTCTGTATTGTCCTTTCTTGGTCTGAGAAGAATGATGTTGGTGATTTAATGGATATGGCGTTGAATCTGTAGATTGCCTTTGGTAGGATGGACATCTTAACAATGTTTATTCTTCCAATCCATGAGCATGGAATATTTTTCCATTTGTTTGTATCTTGGATTTCTTTGAGCAGTGTTTTGTAGTTCTCATTGTAAAGATCTTTCATATCTATGGTTAGGAAGATGCCGAGGTATTTCTTTTTTTTTTTTTTTATGGCTCTTGTGAATGGGATTGTGGTTTTTATTTGGTTCTCTGCCTGCTTGTTGTTGGTGTATAAGAATGCAAATGTATTTTGCACATTTATTTTGTACCCTGAGACTATGCTAAAATTTCTTTATCAGTGCAAGCAGGTTTTTAAAAAATTCTCTTGGATTTTCGAGGCATAGAATTGTATCATTAGCAAAGAGGAATAATAACTTCTTCTTCTCCCTTTGGACACCCCTGATTTCCTTCTCTTGTCTAATTGATCTAGCTAAGACTTCCAACACAATGTTGAACAACAGGGATGAGTGGGAAATTTTGTCTTGTTCTGGCAAAATGTTTCCAGTTTCGGTCCCTCTATCAATATGTTAGCTATGGGTTTATCGCAGATGGAGCTTACTATTTTGAGGTATGTTCCTTCTATACCTAGGTGTTTATCAAGAAGTGATGCTGGATTTTATCAAATGCTTTTTCTACATCTAATGCTATCATCATGTGGTTTTTGATATTATGTCTGTTGATGTATTTAATTACATTTATGGTCTTGTGAATGCTGAACCTGTCTTGAGTCCTGGGGATGAAGCCTTCTTGGTCATGGTGGATGATTTTTAAGATGTGTTTTTGAATTCGATTTGCTAGAATCTTTTTGCATCTATGTTCATAAGGAATATTGGCCTGTAGGTCTCTTTTTGTTGTTGGATCTTTATCTGGTGTGGTTATCAGTGTGATATTAGCTTCATAAAATGATTTGTTGAGAATTCCATCTTTTTCAATTGCCTGAAATACTTTCAACAGGATTAGTATCAGCTCCTCCTTGTATATTTTAGAGTTCTCCTGGAAAGTCATACCACTCAAGGCATTTTTTTAGGTAGTTTTCTTATTACAGATGTACATAGTAATCTCTGATAATCTTTTGTATTTCCTCAGGTCAGTTGTGATTTGATCTTTTGTATTTCTGATTGTGTTTATTTGGACTTTTCTCTCTTTCTCTTGGTCATTCTGGCTAGTGGTCCATCAATTTTGTTAATTCTTTTAAAGAACCAGCTTTTTGTTATGTTGATGTTTTCTATGGTATTTTTGTCTTTCTATATGGCCCATATTTGGACTCTTACTTTGGTGCTCTGGGTTCTTTTGCTAATGGTAGTGTTTTGGTTGTCTTGTCTTTCTTGCTCCTTCAGGTGATGTGGTAGGCTGTTAACTTCTGATCTTTCCATTTTCTTGACCTGTGTTCATAGAGATATAAAGTACTCAGTAGTTGTTCAGCATCATGATGTTTAGTGTTCATGTCTTTGTGGGCTTTGGGGAAGTTTTGTGGTGTTTATATTTATTTTTACTTCACTGTGGTCTGAGAAGGTGCATGGCAATAATTCAACCTTATGGAATTTGTTTATGCTTGATTTATGGCCAAGGATGTGATCAATCTTGGAGTATATCCCATTTGATGATGAGTAAAATGTATATTCTGTGGTTGTTGGGTGGAATATTCTGTAGGTATCTGTTAAGTCTATTTGGTCAAGCGTCAACTTGAGGTTCTGGATCTCCTTGTTGATTTTTTGTCTTGATGGTCTATTTAGGGCTGTTAGTTGGGTATTCAAGTCCCCACCTGTAATAGTGTTAGAATTAATATCATTTTTAGTTTATGTCACAGCTGTTTTATAAATGCTGGTGCTCCTGCATTGGGTGCATGTATGTTTAAGATGGATATTTCTTGCTGATGGATTGAAGTTTTATCATTATGTAGTGCCCTTTTGTATCTTTTTAAAATTTTTGATAGCTTAAAGATTGTTTTGTCTAATATTAAGATCACAACACCTGCCTTCTTTTGTGACCCATTTGCCTGGAAACTCATCTTCCATCCTCTTTGAGTCTATGTGTGTTGCTTGTGGTGAGATGAGCTTCCTGGATGCAGCAAATAATTGGGTTATGGTTTCTTATCCAGTTTGCCATTCTGTGCCTTTTCAGTGGTCCATTAATATTCAGACTGATTATTGAAATGTGGTTGTTTATTCCTGTCATGAGGTTATTATAAAGTTTTTCTCTGCTTGTTTTCTTTTAGCTTTTGGGTTGATGCATGTGTGTTTTTTCAAGTTTGCTGTTGTGATGCATTCTCTGTTGATTTTGTGCTCTGCTGTTCTCTTGGGAAGTGTGTGGTCACTCTTTTTTTTTTCTCTTTCTTCTGTGGTTAATACCTTTTTAAGCATCCCTGTAGAGCTGGTCTGGAAGCTGTATAACCTCTTAGGGATTGGATATCTGGGAAGGATACTAATTCTCAATCACTGATGAAACTAGCTTGGCTAGGTAGAAAATTCTTGGTTGAAATTGTTTACCTTTGAGGACTTTGAATATTGAACTCCAGTCCCTTTTTGCTTGTAGTGTTTCAGACTGTAGATCTACTGCTATTCTGATTAGTTTTCCCCAGTGGGTAGTCTGTCCTTTCTCTCTTGCTGCCTTTAGGATTTTTTCTTTTGTATGTACATTGTGTAAGTGAATTACTATGTGTCCTGTGGTTGGTCTTCTCATTTGATGTCTTGTGAAGGTTCTCTGTATCTCTTGTGTTTGGCTGGACACATCTCTGGTGAGATGGGGATGTTTTCTTGGATAATCTCTTGGAATACATGCTCCAAGGTGTTCTCTGTTTTCTTTTCTTGTTCTGGGATACCAATCGGGCACAGGTTTGACCTCTTGATATAATCACACATCTCTTGTAGGCTTTGTTCTTTCTTTCTGTGTTTTCTTTCTATGTTTTTTACAGATTGAGTTAATTCCATGTTCTGATCTTCAAGCTCTGGAATTATTTCTCCTGCTTGATTAATTCTGCTTTCCATGCTTGCCATCTTGTTGTTTATTTCCTAGATGAAATTTTTTATGGTAAAATCTCTGTTACAAGTTCTTTCAGTGTTGCATCTTGTCTTTCTTGAGTCTTATTCACTCTTTCCATCCATACCCTAATCCCTGTCATATTTTTGGGCCAGTTGTTGGTGACTTCCATTGTTTGGGCTCTGAGGTTTGATTTTTCAAAGGAATTTTTCTCTTTGTTACACTTGAAATTACCTATAGTCTTCTTTGGTTTTTCCTCATTTGTGACAGATCTCTTGCTTTTCTCTTTAGTTCCATTATTCAGTGGCAGTGGGAAATGCTTTCACTTCTGCTGTTTGCTCAGCCCTCTATTCTTCCCTGATTCAGGCTCTGGATTTGTTGTATTTTGAAATGGGACTGTGGGTGAGAAGTTTTGCGGTTTCTTGTAGTTTTAAGAAGTAAATAAGGTAGAGTATGGGGAACTAGAATTCAGAAACTACTTGCAAATCACAATGTTCACTTATTGTGGTATAAGTTTCCTGAGGACAAGTCCCCACCAACATGCTATATGATGATGCAATGGTTATGTGTGTGTACCCCTTGAGTCCAAGATACAGAACAGCAATGAGGAGAACAGAGGAAGGTAGGATGAAATAAGATGGACAAAAATTAAAAAAGAATAACACAGAACAATGAAAGCAGAAACCAAAGCAAAAAACAATTGAACACACACACACACACACACAGCACAAAATGAATGAAGAAGAAAAAAAGAGAAAGAATGAAAAAAATAGGAATTCAGATTGAACTCTCACACATATAGTCATACACATGTTAAACTAAAAAAAAGAGAAGAATAAAGGAACAAAAACAAACCAACAACAGGAACAACAAAAATCTCAGAAAGATGAGCATTCAATTATTCACATCAACACATAAACAGAAAACAAAAACAAAAGAGGAAAGAAAAAAAAAAGAGAGGATGCAGAGCAAATCCTCACATACACATCCATGAACAAAGAAAAATATTAAAAAATGACAAAAACAAAAGGCAAAACATTTTTTAAAAATTAAAAAAAATTCATGCCATCTTGTGGCAGGTTCTATAGTTGCTCTCTCATCTGCTTCTCTGTTTTCTCCAGAGGAGCTTCTGCCTCTTTCACTTTCTCCTGAGTATTGGGACCAGGGAAGGAAGAGGGGCAGTGGGGATAAGTGGGGCTGCTCCTTCTGTCAGGGGATCCCCTCCAGTGGGGAAGTGTGTGGTTGTCTCATCCCCAGCTACTTCCGGTGGGGGGGAGTGCCCCAACCAGACCTATCCTAGCCTGGAGTCCTATGCAACTGATGTCCAGGTTCTGCCTGAGTTCATCCCTCTCAGTTGCACCCCAGCTGTGTGGATCTGATATTCAGAGGATTGCTTGAGAGGAGAATTGGGTCAGCCCTGGAGTCACCACTGATCTCTTTGGAGTTTTTCTCTCCTTTTCTGGCCACACCCTTGGTCCCAAGGTTGGATCAGGGTATGGGGTGGGGTGCCTGGGACTCAACTTTTGTCAGGTCAGGTCCCTCTGCAGTTTGTACTTTCAGGATATTCCCTCTGGGTCACAATCAACCCCTGACTAGTTGATCCACCCATCACAAAGATGGAGTCTGTTGCTCCATGGTGAGCAAGCTGGAGCAATTTCCTGCCACATTTTTAAGATGGTGGCAGGGTGTCTCTTTTGTTGTCTGCAGTGGGGCTCTACCTCTGGGCTCCCTCCACAGCCCTTGCTGCCAGTGTCTAGCCAGGTGCTGCAGTGGCGAGGCAGAGCCTGATGCCGGCATTCTCTCCAGCTGCAGTGGTAAAGCACAGCCTGGAGTTGGTAGTATCTCCCCACCACTTTTTCCCAGGAAGAATTTTGACACTTAAAAAAAAATGGCACTTGGCTCCTGTGACCTGGGAAGCACTAGGGACCTAGCAGAGCACCTGCAGCACCCACTATTTCACTAGGAAAGCCCTGGCCACTTGCTCACAAGCCCCTACTTAGTCAGTCTCTCCCAGTTTTCTTCTCAGGAAGGGTTTTGTTGATTAAAAAAATGGCACTCAGCTTCTGTGTCCTGGGAATCGCTAGGGTCCAAGCTAAGCAGATGTGGCACCAGCCACTGCACCAGGTGAGCCCTGGCTGCCTGCTCCCTAGCCCTTACTCAGTCAGTCACTCACACGCCCACTCACTCACCAACATGTACCTGAAATTTCCCATATACTCACTCACTCACACTGGGACTCACATGGTCTGACTGGCTTGGCCGCCATCTTCCTCAAGTCCTCTTATAGCTTAAATATTTTTATCAACTACTTTGGAAATGTGTCAAACCAAAACCCCTTTTATTATCAAGCATCTCACAATTAGCAATACCAAATGTACATCCTTTGTTATTAACAAATTATGGTTAAAAGCCATTGTAGAAGGCATAGAATTATATGATGTACTGCATACAAATAATTCATATACACTTTTCATACTTTTAAATATTGAATTTGAATTCTAGAAAAATACATGGACATTTAACATTAAATGCAAAACAATTGAATTGTGAACCAAACAGACGTTAGAAATCATAAGTAATTTTACAATATATCTCATCTGACTAAACGTATAAATAGCAAGAATTTGAATGATTTTTTTATAACACAAGGAACAATATAGATGACACATAAAATATGCTTAATTATTTTCCTCATTGCAAGTTTAATCTCAGCCTTTTAAAAAAGAACCATAAGCCGGGCTTGGTGGCTCAACCTGTAATCCCGCGTCTGTGGGAGGCTGAGGTGAGTGGATTGCCTGAGCCCGCGGGTTTGAGACCAGCCTGGGCAGCAAGACCTCATCTCTACAATAAATAAAAAAAAATCAGCCGGGTGTGGTAGCGCATGCCTGTAATTTCAGCTACTTGGAAGGCTGAGGCAGAAGGATCACTAGAGCCCAGCAGGTCGAGGCTGCGGTGGCCAGGAGCGGCCACTGCACTCCAGTCTGGGTGACAGAGTGAGACTCCAACTCAAAAAATAGAATAAAATAAAATTAAAAAGATCCGTTGATAAAATCACTGGTTTTATAAAGCATAAGATAGTTTTGGTAGAACAGATTAATTTGTTTAGATGCTAAAATTTTGAGCAAAGGGCCTTTATAGAATTAAATTAAAAAGGCTTCTCATAGTTCAGGGCTGACATGGAGCAGAAGAAATATGGTAGGGAAGGTTTGTAGCTCAGGGCTGAGGTGGAGAAGAGAGCTGTAATCATGAATTGTCTGTATCCGTTAGACTGAGTCACAAGCTGCTCAGATATTTGCTCAAACATTGTTCTAAGTGTGTTTGTGAGAGTGTTTTGTGGGTGAATTTAACATTTAAATAGATGTGATGAAGTAAAGTGGATTGACCTTTCTAATATAGATTGATCTTACTTGATCAGTTCAAAGCTTGAATAGAACAGAAATGCTCCCCAAAATGAGAGCATTTTTCTAGGTTGACTGCCTTGGGGTTAGGACACTGGTTTTATTCCTGCCTTTGGTCTCAGACTAGAACTCTACCATGAATCCTCTTGAGTCTATAGTATGTTGTCCTGATCTTAGCCTTGTCCTTCATAATCATGAGAGCCAAGCTAAATTCATAGATAGATAGATGACAGATAGATTATAAATAGATGGGTAAATAGATAGAAAGAATATACATAGGATATATATGGAATAAATATAATACTATGTATGAATATATATATTTATACACACACATACACACACATATAAAATGATGTCTGTGGAGCAATCTGTTAAAAAAGATGCAGTATATCACTATTGAATACTCCTAATAAACCAAGCAGCAAGAATCTAGGTGATCTTGTAACTTTTGTGAATGTTTTGAACATTTTTGTCAAATTGAGTGTCATAGTGCATTGTGTGTTGCTATAAAAGAATATCACAGACTGGATAATTTATAGAGAACAGACTTTACTTTTCCACAATTCTGGAGACTGGAGGGTCCAAGATCAAGATGCCAGCACCTTGTCTGGTGAGAGCCTCTTGCTGTGTCCACATATGGCAAAAGAAAGACAGAAGACAAGCTAGCAAGCTACCCAAACACTACTTGAAGCCTCTTTTTAAAGATTCTTACTCGCATTAACAAGGGAGCAGTCCTCACGGCCTCTTTAAGCCCTTGCCTCTTAATACTCTCACATTGGTAACACCTGAATTTAGAAGGAGATTGCGTTTTAACATGACTTTTGAAGGGGACATAAACATTCAAGCAATCGCAATAATGAATATAACAAAACTGGTTACTTGCTGCTAGTATTGCTGAACAAAGCGTAGAAAGAAAAGAATGAGCTCAGGGATTCATGTTCCCAATTCAAGCATGATATAAATAATCTGAAAATTTCTATATAGTTCTGTCACCTCCTGTGGCTACAAGGGCTGAAATTGCTAAAAATCAAACCTAGAATCTCATATTGTAAGTGGTTGAATTATAAGGTATTTTGTATTTATAGCCTCACAGGATGGTCACTATAAAAGTGAGAGCGTTGACAAGACAAAAGCCAGAATCCTGTTGTATTGGAGATGTGTGGTAAAATCCTGATGAGGCTGAGGGCAGGGAGCCCCCAAATTCTGATGAGAATGCTTTGCAAATGAAAACAGCCTCTTTTCTCTTAGTGAAAAAGAACTCTTCACCCCAATTTGAGAGGGTTAGTCCTGCGTGGCCTGACGAAATTTTAATTGCCTCACTTGAGGGAATTGCCATGCAAAACAATGCTGATTCTTTTGAGGAAACACTCAAGCACCCTTTCTGCTTACAGCCCTATAACTAAACTTAAGTTCCAGCAGATACTTCAAAGTACAAAGTGTGACCCATAAGAGAGTGTCCTATATTCAAAAGAACCACTGAGTTTTCTTAATTCAGGAAATGTGTATGAGTGGATGTTATGAGTGTAGATACATTTTGGAAGGAACAAAAAGTTGGATCAGGACAAATTTATTGATGATAAGTAAACAGAGATTCTATGTTTAATGTTATAGTTTGGGGGTGTTAGTAGGACTCTAAAAGATAAGTTGATTGACTAAAACATGAAGTTAAAGGTGACCCACCATGTGCAAGGTGGGAATGCTAGACCTGTCTTGGCTTGATATAGAGGAAGGGATTAAAAACAATGCCATTCACAATCCTGAGAGATTCCAGTCCTGAATGTCAAATGTTGAAATTCAAAAGATGAAAATTTCCAAAGTTTAAAATCTCTGATGATGAAAATCTCTCAAATCATGATCCCAAAAGACTAAAATTCCATATGTTGAAATCATAAATGTCAAATTCTGGGCAAGGGATTAGCGTGTTTTCAGTTGTAAGCAGGATGGTTGCATCATGTAAGTTGCATCATATTAGGCAGAACCTTTTTATTGTCTTCATATGAAATAAAATATGGTTTAAGGAGATGCATATTAATGAAAATTGACACAGGGTAAACTCGTAGACTTAATTTTGGTTGTCAACTCGACTGTATTAAGAAATACCTAGAAACCCGGTAAATAATTATTTAGGGTGTTTTTGTGAAGGTATTTCCGGAGGGAATTAGTGTGTGAGTCTGAGTGAACTAAGTGGGGGAAACCTTCCCTCAATGTTGGTGGACATCATCCGATTAGCTGGGGGCTTGAGGGGAAAAAAAATACTTGAAGGTGAATTGGTTTGTCTCTCAGAGCTGGGTGGGACAGTTTTATTTTGCTGCCTTACATCACAGAACTCTAGGCATGGTAGCCGTTGGACTTTAGGACTTAAACCAATGACCCTCTGGATGCTGAGACTTTTGACTTCAGACTAAGAGTTATATCATCAGCTTCCCTGGTTTTGAAGGCTTTTGACTTAAAATGATCCCAGGATCTCCAGTTTTCAGAGAGCTTGTTATTTGACTTCTCAGCTGCCATAATAGTGTGAGGCAATTTTCCCCCCGAAAATCATCTCTCATATATCTATATACATATCCTGTGGGTTCTGTTTCTCTAAAGAATTCTAAAACAGATTTGGTATTGGGAAGACTGGATATCACTCCCTCTTATTGCATTATTTATAACATCATGGAAGAGATCTGTAAATTTGTTTCCTTGCAGAAAGGCTATAAGTTAAACGTATAAGCCCACTCGGTGATGATAGATAAAAGCTTAACAACTATTATTATTGGTGCTGTTAAAGCAGAAAATCCCTTAATCACAACATGCAAGCAATAACCAGACTTTCAAATGGACAGCATACACTTAAATCTGTGGACCACCACCATTGTCCAAATACAAGTACAACACGTGCTTTAAACAGTATAGAAGGAGTGAAAATGCAGACCAAAAAAAATACAAGAAATCTTCCCTATCACATTATTGAGTAGTGTATGACTTCTGCTCCTTCACACAAAGTACCAAAATGCTATGTATTTTGCCTTTACATCCTTTCCAATATTGGAAGTATAAAATGGTTCCATGATAGTGTCTTATCACAATGTTGCCTTTATTTGTAAACATTGTGTGTATATGAATAAATGTTAAAACTTCCTCAACAAATGAAAGGATGACTTTTCTATACATCTGCATTTGTGAAAGAGAAATGTATCCAGATCTTGGCACTTTGGGTTACTGCATATGCAGGAGTGACCTATCTTGGTTTGGGATCAGTCTTATCAAAAACATTAGGTTGTACGTCATGGCATATCAGAGGACTGCAGTTCTAAAACTGAATGCACACAATTCCTAACCACAGTGATGTGTGTTTATATATCTTGCTTTTTGAAATATTTCTTTATGCATATCATTCTGTTTCTAACTGCTATGCCCATGTGACTGTCATTTATATACCTGAGTGTTTATTTCTGCAAAATATCTATTACTTTCCATTTTATTGTGTAAAGTGGCCAGTGAAGTGTTCTTTTGTTTTTTTTTATGTATTTCTCAAATACATTTCCTTAAAATATATTTAAAAAATCCATATTTTAAAGCATCTTTTAAAATTTTTTTTTGCAAAATTATATATTTGGAATGTTTATCTTTTAAGAATGTGATTCTGGGGATTTTAGACTTTAAAGATTTTGATCTTTTGGAATTTCAACATAGAATTATGGCAGGATTGTGTCTTTCAGGATTATGGCTCAAATTTATTCAAAGTCTTAGGGAGATTGGAATGTTAAAGTGGATGCATCATTCATATAACTTGGAAACGTCCATAGGGCGTAATTTTTAGTATAACTATGAGACATAATTTTGTGACGGTAGCTCTAAAATCTTTGGAGAGTTCTATAATCACACTTGTCAGTGGTGCAGACCTTACACTGGGGTCTTGAATTACTAAATGGAGAAACCTAAATGCAGTGGGAGTATCTGGATCTCGAGGTTGTAAGAGCTAAGTAGCAGCACTTAACCTCCAAAAGGAATTTGAGTGTGTTTACTGTAATGGACAGTAAATTAAAAGGTGCAATCAGAATAGTCTGACTCACACAACCTATGACACTGGCTATGGACATTGGCTAAACCTATGAATTGGCTAACTAATCACTGTGTTCCTAGAAGTGAAATGGATAGAAAGATTACAAAATTGCTAAAGTTGAGGCTAGGTGTGGTGGACCATACCTGTAATCCCAGCACTTTGAGAGGCCCATGCAGGAGAATCACTTGAGCCCAGGAGTTTGAGACCAGCCTAGGAAACATAGCAAGATCTCCTGTCTGCAAAAAAAATAAAAACCTTAGCTGGCATGGTGGTAGGTACCTGTAGTCCCAGCTACTTGGGAGGCAGAGGCAGAATGATTTCCTGAGCCCAGGAGATCGAGGCTGTGGTGAGTAGTGATCATGCCACTGCACTCCAACCTGAGCCGCAGAGTGAGATCTCCACTCTTAAACAAACAAATCAATACATGAATAAGTTGCTAGTTGATCTGCATGTCCAAAAATATCTAGGTTTAGTGAGAAAAAGTGCTACCTAAACCACAAAAACAGAACTATAGACTTTTAATTAATTTCCAGAATTGAGCCAATTGACAGACAGAACCCGCTGAATGCAGGGAGGGTGGAATCCCCTTAAGGAAGGATCCCTCTGCACTGTCCAAAATTTGTAAGTTAATCATTCTTACTGTTTTCTGCAAATGGACCCGGAGCCTTTTACCAAGGTAACTGTGCACTGGGGAAAGTAAAATAATTAGGTGTTTCAGGGACTATTAGGCATTGACTCTTAAATGTTGATTCCAAGAAACCAAACACATCCCTGTGGTCCACAAGTCACAGAAGAGGCTTGTGGAGGTCAGGTGATCAATAGACCTTTAGCATAGTTCCAGCTCACAAGGTGCCTGTCAGTCTTCAAATCCATCCTGTGGTTATTCACTCAGCTCTAGAATGCATAATTTGAACAAACACGTTCAACACCTGGAAAAATCCCACACGGGTTCCCTAGCTTGTGGAGTGAGGTTTATGATAGTTAAAAAAAAAAACCCCCAAAACCAAGTAAAATCAGCCAGATCTTCCTCTACCTAGGATTACAGTAAACCAAAACCAAAACCACATTCCTACAGGGAGTCTGGATCTTAGTGCCAGGGGCTGTGTAATTCCCACTACATTCTCATTCAACTTGCTTATTTGGCCTGTGCAGAAGACGAATGAATCTTGAAAAATGACAATGGATTATTGTAATCTTAACCAGGTGGGAACTCCAATTGCAACTGTTGTACTAGATATGGTTTAATTTCTTGGGCAAATTAACACATCCCCTGGTACCTTATATACAGTCATTGATCTGGCAAATTTTTATCTACATCTCTATCAATAAGAACCAATGAAAGCAGTTTTCTTTCAGCTGGCAAGTCTAGCAATACTCCTTCACGATCCTATTTCAGGGAGTATATCTACTCTTCAGCCTAATGCCATGATTTAGTTGGCACGGATCTTGACTGTCTTTCCCTGCCACAAGATAGCATCCTGGTCCATTCTATTAATGGCATGCTGATTAGACATAGTGAACTAGAAACAGCAACCACTATTATTATTGATAAATCACCTTTGTGTCAGTGGGTGGGTGGGAAATAAATCCAAAAACTTCTGGTGGTCCTGGGGTGTGAGATATGTCGAGATATTCCTTCTGTGGTAAAAAATAAGTTGTTGCATCTGATCTCTTCTACAAACAAAAGAAAACACAATGCTTAGAAGGCCTGTTTGGATTTTGGAGGCAACATATTTCTCATTTCTGTGTGTTACTCTGGTCTCTTTACCGAATCACCTCAAAAGTTGTTAGTTTTGAGTGGGACCCGAAACAAGAGAATGTGGGTGATGGAGAGAGACTCAAAAATAATAAAAATTTTTTAAAAAAGTGTTTGCTTTTTTGCTATATATATATATATATATAGAGAGAGAGAGAGAGAGAGAGAGAGAGAGACCCTGAAAGTACAAATAAGTTACATGAAGCAGAAGTCCAAATGCCTGTGGTCCCCGCTCCTGCTACACTATATTTTCTCTCCCATTCTGTACCCATAGTTCCATGGGAGGTTTCCTACAATGAGTTGACAGAGGAAGAGAAAGAGAAGACCAGGTTTACAGATAATTCTTCATGATATTCAGGGACCACCTGAAAGTGGACAGCTACTGTCCTCCAGCGACTTTCTGGGACATCTCTGAAGGACTGTGGTGAAGAGAAATCTTCCCAGTGGAGATTTCAGTGGGCAGGTCCTCAAGCATAACACCTGGTTGTTCACTTTCTTAGAAGGAGAAATGGCCAGTTGTGAAATGACATACCACTTTATGGATTGTGGCCAATGGTTGAGTTGGATGGTCAAGGATTCGGAAGGGACATCATTGGAAAATTGGGGAAAAAGAAATCTGGGGACCAGGCAAGTGGATAGACATACTGAAATGGGCAAAAATGTGAAGTTACTTGTGTCCCATGTGGATGCGTACTGAAGAATAGCCTCAGCAGGGGAGAATTTTAATAATAAAATGGATAGGAAAGCCCTATCTGTGGATAACAGCCACCCTCCTTCCCCAGCCTCCACCACTGTTATTGCTCGGGCCAAAAGTGGTCATGATGGTGAGGGGTGAGGCCATGCATGAAAGCAGCAATATGGACTGACATGCATCAAGATGGATCTGGCTGTAACCACTGCTGTGTATCCAATCTGCCAGCTGCAGAAAACAAACAAGCTCCAATAGGGCACCATTCTGTGGGAGGAGGCGTAAATCTTAGGTTTGCTAAACTGGACCTCCTCTAGCATGGAAAAGGCGGTGTTTGCTTTTTTTTTTTTTTGAGTTGGAATCTCTCTCTGTCACCCAGGCTGGAGTGCAGTGGCCGCTCCCAGCCACCCCAGCGACGATCCTTCCACCTCCCCCTTCCAAGTAGCTGGAACGACAGGCGCACGCTACCATGCCCAGCTAATTTTTTATTTATTGTACAGACGAGCTCTTGCGGAGTTGCCGGGCTGGTCTCAAACCTGCGGGCTCAGGCAATCCACTGGCCTCTGCCTCTCAAAGTGCTGGGATGACAGGCTGAGCCACCGAGCCCGGCTAGTGTTTAGTTCTTACTGAAATAGAAACTTACCCTGGATATGGGTTTGCCTTCTTTGCTTACAAAGATTCTGCTAAAACTGAACGTCCGTGGATTTACAGAATATCTCATTCGCATCGTGGTATTATTCCATACATCATCACGCCTGGTCAAGAAAATCACTTCACAGCAAATGTAGTGGGGCAATTGGTCCAAACTCATGGAATCCACCGGCCAGATGTAAAATGATCGTGTTCCTCCTCCTCATAGAGCACCGTGTTCATAAAATCGTGGCCTGGCCTTTTGAAGACTCAGTGGCAGTTGCTGCTTTCGGCAATGCTTGGCCAAGCTGTGGAAAGATTCTCCACAGGCTATGTATGTCCTAAGTCGGGGTCGGATGTATAATGATGTGTCTCTTGATTCGCAGGTCCAGGAATCAATCGACAGGTGGGGATGGAAGTGTCAGCATCCACTAATCTTCTTTCTGGGCTCACCACCTTCTGCTCTGCAGGCCTAGACGTCCTAGTTCCAGACTGAGACATGTTTCCACCAAGATAAGCAGTTATGCGATTGCACCGGAGATTTAGACTGCACCCAGCCACCGTGGACTTCTCAAACTGCTGAATCGACCGGCAAAGAAGAAAATGATTGTGCTGGATGGGATGCTTGATTCTGACCACCAAGAAGAAACTGCTCTACTACTCTACGCAGAGGTTAAAGAAAAGAAAATCTGAGCCGGGCTCGGTGGCTCAGCCTGTCATCCCGCGCCTTTGGGAGGCTGAGGGGAGTGCATGGCCTGAGC
>NW_007247814.1:40566-79704 GCF_000164805.1 Carlito syrichta | reverse complement strand
ATCCCCTCGCCTCAGCCTCCCAAAGGCGCGGGATGACAGGCTGAGCCGCCGAGCCCGGCTGTCTCTTACTATTATCGTGTCCTGTAACTAAGGTCAATAAAAAAATGCTATACTATCCTAATCCGGGCTGGACTACTCATGGTTGTAATCCTTGGGAAGTGAAGGTTTGGGTCATCTCACCAGGAAGAGAATCATGAACAGTTGAGGATCACTTACTCGTCTCCTTGAAGAACAGTGCCCCAAATGGCTCTACAGCCTAACAGCTAAGGAGTCCAGGATGCTCAAAAGTCTTCCTTCTTTCCTTTCCACCTTCTGTCTCTTTTAGTGCAAGCTGTAGTGTCTTTGCTAACCATATTCCCATCTCTACTCCTAGCACCTGTTGGGATTGCTGACTAATTCCAGAGTTGTACCCCAAATCTGTTTATCAGTTAATTGTTTAGCTACACCCTTGGTTTTCTCTTTAGAACAAGATTTCTCGTTTTTCGCAATATACATAGGCTAAAAATTTTTCTTTTTCTTTTTTTTTTTTTTTTGAGTCGGAGTCTCACTCTGTCGCCCAGACTGGAGTGCAGCGGCCACTCCCGGCCACCGCAGCCTCGACCTGCTGGGCTCCGGCGATCCTCCCGCCTCAGCCTTCCAGGTAGCTGGAACAACAGGCGTGCACTACCACGCCCGTCTGGTTTTTTGATTTATTGTAGAGATGAGGTCTCGCCAAGTTGCCTGGGAGGGTCTCGAATAAATCTGGGCTTTTCTTTGTGACACTGCTTTCTTCAAGTCATAGTTTTCCTTTCATATTTACTGTGAGTATCAGGAGACACCAAGCTGCTTCATCAACACTTTGCTTAAAAGTATTCTCAGCTAAATATTCAAGATTATTGCTTGCAAGTTTTACTTCCACAAAATACTAGAACAGAGTTCAACCAAGTGTATTGCCACTTTCTAACAAGAATCAACATTCTTCCAATCCCAGTAATCTCATTTTCATTTGTGAACTTCTCCAAATTACTCTTGATGTCTTTATTGCTAGCTCTTCCAGTCTTTGCACATTTCTGAATTCCAAAGTCACTTTCACATGTTTGGGTGTTCGTTACTGTGGCCTCCAACTTCTTGACACTAAAATATGTATTAGTCAGCGTAGGCTGGAAGTTTGAGATCAGGGTGCTGGCATGATATGAGCCAGTTCTGGTGCAGGCTCTTTTCTGGAGTTTCAGATGGCAACCTTTTGATGTGTCCTCACAAGACAGAAGGAACCCTGAATAATGCAATCAGTTACAGTGGAGGTGCTTCTCACATTTCAGGGCAGAGATCGAGCAATGATACAGTGGGATACTTCTCATATAAAGTGATTACCCGTCCCAAAAGTGGTATAATAATTTCTTTAAACTGAAAACATCTGAACAACCATCAGTCACATAAATACTACCTAAAGCAGAGATTCCCCAAAATACTGATGCTGTTGTCTCTCTCACCTTGCCTCCAAGAGTTTCGTGTGAGTGCTCTGGAAGTGTAAAATCAACTGTCTGTTAGCCCAATACAACCTTTCTTACTTTTCAACTGAAGCCCTCCCTCTTTTCATTATGTTGGTATATAAACTTTTACTTCTGGCTATAATTTTTTTTTCCTATTAATGCAATGATGTTCAAGATTTTGTCAGCATCATTAAGACTGAAAGTACTGTCTTTGGACTTTTAGAGAGGAATAATGCAGGAAAACAGTTTCAAAGGCAAGTTGAGAGGAAAGGTTAAAAAAAGCATAGGTCTTAAAAGAGAAAATACATTTGAGTCATTTTGATTTTATAAATGATAATAGAACGAATTCTGAAAATAGCCATGCCCGATAGATTTTCTTTTTAATCCCACTTTCAAGTGTCTCCACATCCCAGCAATAGCCACGAAGGCAGGAAGCACCAAGGAAAGGTATTCTTTCAGGTCTATGATACTCAGGTGCATCTTACAAAAATCCTAAAAGTAGTCTGTGAAGGTTTAGGCAGAGGGAGGTGTGGCCTGGTTGAGGTGTGGCATTTGTGGCTGAGCTTCTCTGGGTGAGTTGTTCTCTGTGGGACTAAGTTGTCCACATCAGCAAAACGCTGGGATTTAGGACAGATGACCATTAAAGTCCTTTCTCTTTTTTTTTTTTTTTTGAGTCAGAGTTTTACTCTGCTGCCTTGCCTGGAGTATAGTGGCATGATTGCAGCTCACCACAGTCTCAAATTCCTAGGCTCAGGTGATCCTCCCACTTCAGTCTTCCAAATAGCTGAAGTTCCCACAGACGTGCTTTACTACACCCAGCTAATTTTTTAATTTATTGTAGAGTTGCCCAGGCTGGTCTTGAACCACTGAGCTCCAGCCTCCCAAAGTGCTGGGATTACAGGCCTGAGCCAGGATGCCCAGCATCCCTTCACTTTCTTAATAAATTTTTTATTTTAAAGATGTGGGTTGCAGCTCAGGGTTAGGTATACAAATGTTCATTATGCAGATATCCTTATTGATGAGGTGGGCCCTCCCCTCTCCTGGCAGATTCCCACTGCTGCCAATCTGTTCTCCCCTCTCCCCCCAGAAGGTTGGAGCTACTGCCAATCCTTCCTTTTCGTACAGTATTGTGATAATTGTTCAAGGTCTGCTTATGAGTGAGAACATGGGATACTCATTTCTTTGTTTCTGTGATAGATCACTCAGTATTACAGACTCTAAGTCATTCAAGTTCCTGTGAAGTTCATAATTTTGTCCCTCTTTATGGCTGCATAATATTCCATCATATATATGTACCACATTTTTTTTTATGGACAGCGCAGTAGGTTCCCTGTTCTTGCTACTATGAACAATGCTGTGATAGACATATGGGTGCAGGTATCTTTTTTATAGAGTTATTTGAGTTCGTCTGGGTATATTCCCAGTAGGGGGTTGGGAGGTCATATGGAAGGTCAATTTTTAAATCTTTTTGGAATCACCACAGTATTTTCCACTAGGGTGTCCTAGTTTATACTCCCACCAACAGTGCAGAAGTGGCCCCTTTTCATAGCATCCTCTCCAGCATCTGTTGTTTTCTGAGTTCTTGATGATGGCCATCCTGACGGAGTTAGGTGGTATCTCAGTGTGGTTTTAATTTGCATTTTTTTGATGACTAGTGAGGCTGAGCATTTTTTCATGTATCTGTTGACTGCTCATATGTCTTCTTTTGAGAAGTGCCTATTCATATATTTTGCCCACTTTGTCATGGGGCTGTTTGTTTTCTTTAAAGACGGCATGTTTGAATTCCTTGTAGATCTTAATGTTAGGCCTTTATCAGACATAGAATTGGAAAATATTTCTTCCCAGTCTGTGGGCTCTCTCCCTGCTTTCTTAATGGTTTCTTTGGCCTTGCAGAAGTTTGTCAGTTTGATGAGATTCCACCTGTCTATCTTATCTATTATGGTATGGACACTTCGGGTTTTGATCAGGACTTGGTTGCCAGTTCCAATTTCCATAAAAGAGTCTCCTGTATTTTCTAAGGTTCTTATAATTTGAGGTTTTATGTTTAGGTCCTTAATCCATTTAGAGTTGATTTTTGTGTGTGGTGATAGGTAGGGGTCTTGTTTTATTTATTTTTATTTTTTTAAAAATATTTTTTATTATAAAATTGTGGGGTACAGTTAAGGGTTAGGTATACAAATGTGCATCATTCAGGCATCCTTGTTAATAAGGGGTGTCTTCCCACCCCTAGACAGATATCGACTACTGTTAGTCCCACCTCCCTTCCCCTCTCTACCTCCCCCATAGTTTCCCACCACTGTCAGTCCTTTTTTTATAGTATTATGGTAGATGTTCAAGGTCCACTGTATGAGTGAGAACATGTGATACTCAGATCTTTGTTTCTGTGAGAGGTCACTCAGTATTATAGACTTGAGTTGCATCCAGGTTGCTGTGAAATTTATGATTTTGTTCTTTTTTATGGCTGCATAGTATTCCATCGTGTATATGTATCACATTTTTAAATCCAGTTCTCTTTTGATTGACAGCATTGTTGGTTCCAGGTTCTTGCTATTGTGAACAATGCTGCGATAAACATTCGTGTGCAGGCATCTTTTTTATAGAGTGATTTGAATTCTTCAGAGTATATTCCCAGTAGAGGGATTGCAGGGTATATGGGAGGTTGATATTTAGAGCTTTTAGGAATCGCCACACTGCTTTCCACAGAGGCTGCACTAGTTTGCACTCCCACCAACAGTGTAGAAGTGTTCCCTTTTCTCCACACCCTCTCCAACAACTGTTATTTTTTGAGTTATTGATAATTGCCATTCTGACTGGAGTTAAGTGGTATCTCAGTGTGGTTTTGATGGCGCAGGTGCTGGATGCGCCATGGGCTGGGAAGCTAAGCAGGGTTGCTCCCAGTGAGCTCTTGGAAGGGGACTTGTTTTAATCTTTGGCAAGTGGTCGACCAGTTTTCCCAGCACCATTCACTGCCATTTACTGAATAGCTTCTCCTCTTCTCAGTGGTTGTTGGCGGAGACTTTGTGGAAGATGAGTTGGTTGAGAAATTGAGGTTTTGCTTCTGGAATCTCTATCCTGTTCCACTGGTCTATATGCCTGCTCTTGTACCAATGCCAGGATGTTTTGATTATGGTAGCTTTATAATAAAGTTTAAAGTCTGGGAATATGATACCTCCTGTCTTTTCTTTTTTTCCTTCTGAGGATTGCTTTAACTATTCATGGTCATTTATGTTTCCATATGAATTCCTGAATTGTCATTTCCAGATCTGAGAAGAATGCTGCTGGTAATTCCATAAGTATTGTGCTAAATCTATAGATTGCCTTATGTAGGATGGCCATCTTAACAATGTTGATTCTTCCAATCCATAAGCATGGAATATTTTTCCATTTGTTTGTGTCATCTTTGATTTCTTTGAGCAGTGTTTTGTAGTTTTCATTGTAAAGGTCTTCTACGTCTCTGGTTAGGAAGATGCCAAGGTATTTCATTTTTTATGTGGCTATTGTGAATGGGATTGTGCTTTTTATTTGGGTTTCTGTTTGTTTATTATTGGTGTATAGAAAAGTGATTGTCTTTTGCCCATTTATTTTATACCCTGAGACTTTACCAAAGTCCTTTATCAGTGTAAGGAGGTTTTTGACAGATTCTCTTGGGTTTTCAAGGTATAGAATCATGTCATTTGTAAAGAGGATAACTTGACTTCCTCTTTTCCTATTTGGATACCCCTGATCTCCTTCTCTTGTCTGATTGCTCTAGCTAGGACTTCCAAAATTATGTTGAAAAGGAGGGGTGAGAGTGATCACCCTTGTCTTTTTCCGGTCAGGGGAAATTGTTCCAATTCCTGTCTGTTTAGCAGTCTGTTGTTATGGGTTTGTTTGGGTATAGCAATATGGATTTCTTATAGATGGCTCTTAGTATCTTGAGATATGTTCCATCTATGCCTAGTTGTTCAAGGGTTTTTATCAAGAAGTGGTGCTGGATTTTATCAAAAACTTTTTCTGCATGTAATGATATAATCATGTGGTTTTTGTTTTTACATCTGTTGATATATTTAATTATGTTCACGGTCTTGTGACTGTTGAACCAGCCCTGCATCCTGGAGATGAAGCTTACTTGGTTTTGGTGGGTGATTTTTGAGATGCATGTATAAATTAAACTTGTATTTTCTGTTGTTAATGTGTCTACCATCAGTTAATTTATAGACCATCTACCACAGTTCTTAAATTGGTAGAAAAACCATCTTCTTGAAAGTTTTGGCAAAGAAGATTGGGTGACTGCAACTTTCTACTGAATCCTTAGACATGAATCCTTAGAGATCTGGGCACATTTGACTAAACTGGTAAAAATAAATTTTCTAGTCAGAATCCTAGATATCTGTTTGAGATTCAGTTGAGTAAAGGTGGTAAGAGCCTCTCCTTAACACTTTTCTCAAGTATGTTTTCTAATATTTAGATTTACAAGAGAAAACTTTTGGGTTACCATTTCTTTCAGTATCATAACTCTTGTTTAGATAATTATTATATTCTGTTTATATGTGTTTTTCTCAGGACTCTTCACAGAAACAGAACAAATTGGATATATCTTTATGTGACCAAATTCCCTTATTATACACATATATAGATACATGAGACATTATTTAATAAGGGAATTTGGTCACATAATTATGAAGGCAGAGAAATCCCACAGTATGCCATCTGTAAGCTAGAGATATAAAGAAGGCAGTTACATGGTTCATTCCAAGTTCAAAGGTCTGAGAACAAAGGAAGCAGATTTTATAATTTTCAGTCAAACATAGAAGGCCTGAGAAACTGTGGGGTCACTGGTGTAAGTCCAAAAGCAAGAGAACCTAGAATTCTGATGTTCAACGGCAAGAGAAGATGATGACTCAGCTCTAGAAGAGAGAGAGAATTTGCCTTTCCTGTGTCTTTTTGTTCTCTCTGGGCCCTCAGTTGATTGGATACTACCCATCCATATTGGGTGAGGAAGGGTTCTTCTTACTCAGTGCACAGATTCAAGTGCCAATAACTTCTGGAAACACCCTCACAGATTTACCCAGGAAAAAATGCCTTACAGCTATTAGGTTATCCCTGAATACAGTCAAGTTGACATCTAAACTAATCATCACACTTTGTCACTCTCTTTTCTGTTACAGTTTTCTTTGTTTGTTTCACTGCCTTAAAATGCTATTTGTCATAAAAAAGAGAATCACAGGGGAGAACACAGGCATGAGTCTTGTAAATTTGTTGTTCAAGCCAGACTCACAGAGTGGTGAGATTGGAATTCTAATCCAGTCTGCTATCTGCTTGGACAAATTTTGCTGTGGACAATCAATAAAAACAGATGGGGTTCTCATATGTCACTTTAATATCCTGAGAATTGGGATCTGGAAGCCAGGAAGAAAATGCTTTCTGGTTTGCAACCTTTCAGGAAGTACAGGTTATCACAAGCATCAGGCTATAAATCCATATCACGCAATGTATTGTATTATTAACAACTGTTGCTGGCTTTCATAGGATTGTCTAAATCCAAATACTTTCCTACCTTGTTCCTTCTGTCCACCTTAGTATCACCCACCCAGTTTCAAAGATCAGCAGGTCTGCAACTTACTTTGGGAATGGGGGAGAGATGGAGGGAGCTCTATTCTTAGTATCTGCGACAGCTTGGTTTCTTTATTTTTAGCTATCTTTGTGAATAACGTTGGATTATGAGGGCTGCATTATCTGCATCCTGTTCAGGGATGCATTATGCATCTATGGTTAAGCTGTAAACAGGCTTATTGGTTTGAATCCCATTTAGAATGAATAAACTTTTTGAAGCTAGTTTAAAATCCAGGTTTCTGTGTTTGAAAGGTATTTCTTTAAGTGTTTTCTTGTTTACTGACTTTTGTTTTAAAGCCATTCTTGTTTCTTGTGTTGATGCCTTTCTGTTCTTCCTTCTTGATCCTCCTTGGGGAACTTAGTCAACTAAAACCCCTCTTCTTGATCTTTGCTTTACTCTTATGCTGAGACGCCAGTTCTTTCTTCTTCCTTTCAAGTTGGCATGACTTTACTAACTTTAAATTTCTCCCAATTGAGGTCTGTCAAGGGACTCAGGGACCCCCAAAAGCAACCTCCTAAGACCAAAAAGTCTAATTAGAAACAAACTGGATATTTTATCCACTCAGATGGGAGTTTGAGGCATTCACACAGTCCCTTATCTCCTTAGTACCTCATCCAAAATTTAGCCCACAGATTTCATCAGACTGCAACCCAAGGCAAATGAATATTTCTTTCTCAGTACTGATGGGAAGTTTCAGCTCTTGTGTGTTTTTTTTTTGTTGTTGTTTTTTTTGAGTTGGAGTCTCACTCCGTCACCTAGACTGGAGTGCAGTGGCCGGGTGCTGGGCTCCGGCGATCCCTCCGCCTCAGCCTTCCGAGCAGCCGAAATTACAGGCATGCACTACCACGCCCGGCTGATTTTTTAATTTATTGTAGAGATGAGGTCTCGCTGCCCAGGCGGGTCTCGAACCCGCGGGCTCAGGCAATCCACTCACCTCAGCCTCCCAGAGGTGCGGGATTACAGGCTGAGCCACCACGCCCAGCAAGTTTCAGCTCTTAAGTTGAATGGGTAACCTTAACTTATCCCACAGTCAGAAACACAATTCAAATAAAATTATAAAGTGGGACAAAGACAAGCACCAACTTTGAAAACCACTAGTGAATTTTGCCTGACTCATGACTAAATTCTTAGGATGAAAGCTATAAGGTGTCTATTTTCATGTCTATGTGTTTACGTATGCTATAAATATGCAATATTTTTCTATTCTGGAAAACATTGCCGAATTCATTTATTAAATATCTTAAATAAATCCCATTCTAAATTGACTTAGAGTAAAAAACGGGGTTTATATAACTCATAAATATAAGTTATTCCAAAATTCTCAGTAATTCAGGGGATAACACAGTGTATTTTTCATTCTACATGTGATTTGGGTAAAATTTTTTAGAATTAGGTCCGTTTATTATTCCTCTAATAAAACCAGGTCTATGTTATGAATTATCATCTTTATATATGATATAAGCATGCGTTATATCTGGGTTTACTAGTCAAATGAGCTTAAATTGTATCTATCATATCTTGAAGCTTACAAAAACTATAAATTCAACCTAAGAACAAATTTACAAGTAAGGGTGCAGTAAAAATAAATTGTTTGATATGCATTATTTCTTGTATATCAAACATAACTGCAAAATAAAAACACAAAACCCCATATATTTAACTTTTTAGTTTTTTTCCTCTGCGATTTTTTTAATACTTATGATGCATCTGTTGCAAATATAGTTAACAAGAAGATAGCTTTTGGTAATGCCCAGCTTTATTAAATGTCTTATAAAATTTCAATGAACAATTCAAACATTATTATTTGGAGTACACGTATGAAGTTGACTTAAGTGGAATAACAGTTTTATGAATGCTATTTTCAATAATAATTATGTTTTATAATATATCTGTCTAAAAATAGTTTCCAAAATCATTTTGGTGACTTGTAAATGTGGAGTTATACTAAGTAATGGACATTCATTAAAAACTTAGATCATAGCTGGGCTCAGTGTCTCAGCCTGTAATCCCAGCACTTTGTGAGGCTAAGGTGAATGGATGGCCTGGGCCCGCGGGTTCGAGACCCGCCTAGGCAACTTGGCGAGACCTCATCTCTACAATAAATTTAAAAATAAGCCAGGCTTGGTAGCACGCGCCTGTAATTCCAGCTACTCGGAAGGCTGAGGCGGAAGGATCGCCAGAGCCCAGCAGTTCGAGGCTGTGGTGGCCGGGAGCGGCCGCTGCACTCCAGTCTGGGTGACAGAGTGAGACTCCAACTCAAAAAACAAAACAAAACAAAACAAAAAAAACTTAGATCATTTCAAAATAAATAAGAAACTTATGAAAAATTTGTTATAAAACATACATTTAAGTTTATATAACTTTAGCTTATTTTTTTCACAGATGGATTAAAGATATTTGGGGTTGTTAACAAACATGTTATTTTGCTGCATTGAAAAACTGTGCAATGATAAAGTGTATAACTCTTTAAAAAATTATGAGGTAGTAATTCACAAAATGTTTAATGAACTACAAAATGCTGGTTAATAACATACTATTTACAAATACCTACAGTCTAGTTTTCTCTGTAAAAGAAAGTTTGATACTAATAAAAATTAATTATAAGCAACAAAAGTAAGTGAAGTCACTTACTTATGAATCATAAGGATGAAGGAAAATAATTTTGTATGAAAGCATGAAAGGGATATATAGGGTGTAGGAAAAACAGGAGATTAATTCTTAACCCCAAATCAAATAACTGGTTGTTCAAGAATGAGGAGAGCTAGAGTAAGACAAAACATGAATAGATATAGAAATTTATATGTTTGTGGAAATAAGTTTCATGTTAAACGGTCAAAACATGCTAAAATTGGATGAGCTTATTTGTAATATTTTAAAATGAACTTTAGGGTTAGTTGGACCTGAATATAAAATTGGAGTTTCTTTCTGATAAACAATAATGTTTTCTTGAGTGATTGGTCTGTTCTTAATAAGACATTGCAGATTTTTTCATTAGCTTTTAAGTAATCCATCTAGTAAACAAAGATTTTACATCTTACAAGAATAATTTCTTATGCCAACTTTTTCATGTCTTTGCTTAGTTAAGACAACAGAGCCATCTTATTAAAAAAAAAAAAAGCTGAGGTGTTAAAGCAAGCAAGATGACTATGGAACCTGGTGGAAGTATGAGCATCTCTGCATGGGCACGTGCCCATTAGGACAAATCTGTCAGAGTGGATGTATGCAGTTTGGTGAGCAAATGTCCCTTTGAGGGAAGACTCAGTACCAAGCACCTGGGGCTCCCTCTGGAGGTGACAACAACTTACCACTGCTCTGAGATCAGTGCCCTAGAGGGCAGGATCATCCACCATTCACGAGGCACCTCTTGAGAGAAGGCAGCAGAGATCAGCTGCCTCTTGGCACCTGGCCCATGCCACCACCTGTGGCAGCTGGCAGGCATTGCCAGCAGGAACAATGGAGAAGGCCGGAGAGAAAATATGGAGCTGAGCCCCACCAGAGAGGAGAATGCAACAGCCACTATTTTCTCTGTCTCTGGACTAGGCAGAGGCATTCTTGATCCTGCCCAACTCTAATTGGCCTCCAGCCTGAGATTGAGGGACAATCTCTGTACCACTCTGAGATCAACCGAGGGTGGCCCAGAGAGGTTACTTCAGCAGCAGACACCAGAGAGACAGATGCCGCACACCCATACTGAATCAGGCATGGACATGTGCTATCCAAGTGGGAGGCCTGGCAGCAGTAGAAGCAGATGAGTTGGGGTGAGTCTTGATCTGATTTACCTTCAGCCCCAAGCAGTATATGGAGTATCTGACCCATGTTGAGAGCAGCCCAATAGGAAAGGAGGACCTGGAGGCCAAAGCCTACTCCCTTGGTAGTAGTGGCAACCAAGGGCCAGCAGAGACCAGACATTAAAAACAAAAACACTGAAAAAGACATACAATGGCAAAATGGATAAAATATAATGAGGCAACAATATATTGTCTCCAAGAGACTCATCTCACCATGAAGGACACTCACAGTCTCAAAGTAAGAGGATGGGAAGCAAAATTTCAGGCTAATGGAACACAAAAGAAAGCAGGATTGTGATCTTAATATCAAACAAAACACCCTTTAAGCTATCAAAAATTTGAAAAGATACAGAAGGTCACTACATAGTGATAAAAATTTCTATCCATCAACAAGAAATAGCCATCCTAAACATATATGCACCCAGCATAGGAGCACCAATGTTCATAAACCAGCTTCTAGGCAAACTTAAAAAAGATATTGACTCTAACACGATCATAGCTGGGGACTTTAATACTCCATTCACAACTCTAGACAGATAATCAAGACAAAAAATCAGCAATGAGATCTGGAACCTCAATGTGACTCTTGACCAAATGGACTTAATTGATACCTACAGAATACTCCATCCAATGACCACAGAATATACATTCTGCTCATCACCACATGGAACGTACTCTAAGAACAGCCACATTCTTGGCCATAAATCAAGTATAAACAAATTTCATAACATCGAAATTTTGCCATGCACCTTTTCAGACCACAGTGGAATAAAAATATCAACACCAACAAATTTTCCCCCAAGCTCAAAAAGACATTAAAACTAAACAGCATGATGCTAAGCAACTCCTGGGTCAACATGGAAATCAAAACAGTGATTAAAAGATACCTGGAAACAAATGAAAATGAAGAAACATCTTACCAAAACCTTTGGGATGCCATGAAAGCAGTAGTAAGAAGAGAATTCATATCTCTACAAACACACATGAAGAAAATGGAAAGATCACCAGTTAACAGACTAACAAGTCGCCTAAGGAAGCTGGAAAAGCAAGACCACCAAAACCCTAACTACAGCAGAAGAATCCAGATCACCAAAGTAAAAGCCCAAATATGGAACATAGAAGACAAAAATATCATAGAAAAAAAATCAACAAAACAAAAATCTTGTTCTTTGAAAGGTTAGACAATATCGAAGAACCCCAAGTCAGACTGACCAAAAAAAAAAGAAAGAAAAAGCCCAAATAAACACAATCAGAAATACAAAAGATCAGGTTACAACTGACCCCAAAGAAATACAAAAGATTATCAGAGATTATTATGTGCACCTGAATGGAAACAAACTTGAAAGCCTAAATGAAATGGAGGACTTTCTGACATCACACAAACTCCCAAGGTTGAAGCAAGAAGAAATCGAGACCCTAAATAGACCAATAACAACCCAGGAAATTCACTACATCATAAGAAAACCACCTACAAAAAAAAAAAAAACCCTGGACCATATGGCTTCCTGCAGATTTCTACAAAACATACAAGGAGGAACTGACTAAAAGTATTCCAGGCAGTCGAGAATTATGAAACTCTATACAAATACTTTTATGTAGCTATCAATAAATTGATACCCAAACTGCATAAACATCCAAGAAAGAAAGGGAACTACAGGCCAATTTCCCTGATGAACATAAATGTAAAAATTCTCAACAAAATCCTAGCAAATCGGATCCAACAGCACATCTCAAAAATCATCCACCATACCGAAGTAGGCTTTATCCCTGAGATGCAGGACTGGTTCAACATCTACAAGACCATGAATATAATTAAATACATCAGCAGGTGTAAAAAAAAGAACCACATGATTTAATCACTAGCTGTAGGCAAAGCTTTTGATAAACATAGGCATAGAGGGAACATACCTCAAAATATTAAGAGCTATCTGCAATAAACCCACAGACCAACATATTGCCAAATGGACACAAATTGGAAGCATTTCCCCTGAAAACTGGAACAAGACAAGTCTGCCTCTCACCCCTCCTGTTCAACATAGTGTTAAAAGTCCTAAGTAGAGCAATCAGACAAAAGAAGGAATTCAGGGATATCCAAATAGGAAAAGAGCAGGTCAAGTTATCTCTCTTTACAGACGATATGATTGTATACCTTGAAAACCCAAGAAAATCTGTCAAAAACACCCTTATGGCAATTAAGGACTTTGGCAAAGTCTCAGGGTACAAAATAAATTTGCAAAAGATAGTCATATTCTTATGCACCAACAGCAAACAGGCAGAGGATAAAATAGAAAGCACATTCCATTCACAATAGCCATACACACAAATGGAATAGCTTGGCATCTTCCTAACCAGAGAAGTAAAGGATTTTTACAATGAAAATTACAAAACACTGCTCAGAAAAATCAAAGAAGACACAAACAAATGGAAAAATAATCCATACTCATGGATTGGAAGAATCAACATTGTTAAGAAGTATATCCTACCAAAGACAATAAACATATTTAATACAATACCCATTAAGTCACCATCATCATTCTTCTCAGACCTGGAAATGACAATACAGAAATTCATATGAAAAAATAAATGACCATGAATAGCCAAAACAGTCCTCAGCAAAAGAAAAAAAGTGGTAGGTATCATAGACTTTGAACTTTACTATAAGGCTACAAAAATCAAAACAGCCTGGTGTTGGAACAAGAACAGGGATACAGACCAATGGAACAGGATAGAGATTCCAGAAGCAAAACTTTAATTTCTCAACCAACTCATCTTTAACAAAGTCTCCACCAACAGCCACTTCGGAGAGGAAAACCTATTCCATAAATGGTGCTGAGAAAACTGGCTGATCACATACAGAAGATTGAAACAGGACCCCTACCTATCACCATACACCAAAATCAACTCTAAATGAATCAAGTACCTACATGTAAGACCTCAAACTATAAAATCTTAGAAAATGCAGGAAACACCTTTACAGAATTTGGAATAGGCAACCTATTCCTGATCAAAACCCCAAAAGCCCATGACATAAGAGATAAGATAGACAGATTGGACCTCATCAAACTGAAAAGTTTCTGCACAGCAAAAGAAACCATCAAGAGAGTGGAGAGACAGCCCACAGAATGGGAAAAATACTTGCCAACAGTATATCTGACAAAGACCTAGCATCTAGAATCTACGTGGAACTTAAATGTGCTGAAAAAAAAAAACAAAAAACAAGCAGTCCCATTAAAAAGTGGGCAAAATATATGAATAAACACTTCTCAAAAGAAGACATTGGAGCAGCCAACAGATACATGAAAAAATGCTCAGCCTCACTAATCATCAAACAAGTGATGCAAAATCAAAACCTCAGTGAGATACCACCTAACTCCAATCAGGATGGCCATCATCAATAACTCAGAAAACAACAGATGATGGCGAGGATATGGAGAAAAGGGAAGGCTTCTACATTGCTGATGGGAGTGTAAACTTGCACTACCTCTGTGGAAAACAGTATGGTGATTCCTAAAAGATCTAAAAGTCGACCTTCTATATGACCCAGCAATTCCCTTTCTGGGAATATACCTGGAGAAACTCAAATCATTCTATGAAAAATATACCTGTACACATATTTATCACAGCACGATTCATAACAGCAGAAACATGGAACCATCTTAGCTGCCCCTCAAAAACAGACTGGATAAAATAAATGTGGTACATATACATGATGGAGTATTATGCAGCTGTAAATAAAGACAAAATTATGGACTTTGATGCAACTTGGATGGATTTAGAGTCTATAATACTCCATGATCTATCACAGAAATAAAAAACTGAGTACCATATGTTCTCACTCATAAGTGGACTCTGAACTTAATCATAATAATAATAGTGGGGACCAAAGGGAGGCCCGATCTTTACCTGTACAATGACCATTTATCTACCCAATCCTGAATTGTACCCCATATATTTAAAATAAAATTACACACACACACACAAACACACACACACACACACACACATATATATAAAGCTAAGATTTTTAAACTGTACTTCCAATATTTACTTATAAAATATTTTATTGTCACTGTGGTTGAATATACAACCAAGTTTTTAAAATAACCCGTAACCCTATTTAACCAAGTGTTCTTATCTTTTGACATTTTTGATAACTATTAATATTGAACTTCTCAAAATAAAACCTTGGTGTCAGACTAAGATTTTCCAGAACCCCCTGGAAAATCTCAAAATATTTGTATTTTACCTTTCAAAACAGAGATGGTAAAAATAATTATTTGATATTATGAATTGCAGGAAGAGCACCGTCAAATGAGGAGAGATACTTAACCTGCAATATGTTATGTGTGTATTAGCATTATTAAAATAAATATTTTAGAAATTCTATGAAATTTGTAAAACTTTGTCCATGTTCCCAGTATTCATGAGTTCCAGTACTGTCTTGCCTGATATTAGATAACAAGAACAGCACAATATTTTCATTCTAATTCTAGTTATTTATTTAAATTGTATGTTACAATAACAACTACATTTGTTAGTCAAATCATGTAAATTTTTTAATGAACTTTTATTATATTTTTATCCATGGCCATTTTAATTTTCTCTACCCACAAAGAGTGTTTTATGCTTTCCTACAGCCTCTTGCAATGAGCTACAGACCGGAGTGATTATCATCTCCAACAAAAGGACACTATCTTGGAGACATATACAAAAGACCTTGCCAGGTACTCTAGCGTACAGGCTTCTAATGACATTGCTTAAATAACTTGAAATCATACCACTAAACTGAATAAGGATTTCTGATACTCTAGTGGAAAAGCTGATGGATTACTAAAATCACCAACACAAGGGCAAGTAGAATGATAATTAATTACATGGTAGTAAGAAAATACTGAAAATGACTTTAAAATATATTCTGATGATAATTTAATGAAATGTTGTCTCTTTTGTGTATGAATTGTAAATATTTAATAATGCATGCTTTTATAAACAATATTAAAATATTATTATTTTTCTCCCTACCTAATCTCTTCTGAATTTGAAAACACTTTTGAGCATTCTTATTTTCACAGCAACACAATTATTTACATTGGTTCAAAATATAATTTTCCTCCTTGTAATAGGACATAATTGGAGTAATTGATTATATCACTAAAACTTGGCTGGAATTTCATGTTTGAGAATAATATGCATAGAATTAGATATGACCAACAGGCTTGAGGAGCTAAGGTTGACTTATAAAGCTCTCTCGGAAAAATGGGCTAGCTATCTTACTTACAGGTTCTACTGCCTTGCAAGTGGGTAAAGAAGGTTACTTCTTGGTAGTCCCAAGACATTTAGTGTATTTTATGGGCCTTAGGAAGAGGCTTTTTTTTTTCAAATTTATAAGTGCTGAGGGTGAAGTCTGGTGGCCAATCCTTGTCTTAAGCTCCTAATCTCTAGAGGCACTTAAAAATCCAATATGAGATTTCTTTTAAAAGTTTTATCCAAGGAAAATTAAAATACCCATGTATTCAGTTGTATTTTTTTGATGCACTTGAGTCCAATTTAATAAGACTTAGATGTAATAATTGTATGTTTCAACAAGATTCTATACTCTACTTTTGTGGGTTATCAGATAGATTCTCGTCCCATTCATTGTTTTGAGGTTTTATTATTTACCTGCTAGCTGGACTAAAGGTTGACATCTCATACATTTTCTTAGTCCTCATCATCTTCTGCTTTAGGAATTAACCATGATTGTGACACTGATATCTATGCTGTCACCAAAGACAGTGAAACTGCAAACCAGGGAATCCTTTAGATATCACTGCTGTGCTCACCCTACCATCTAAACATTTCAAAACCAATCTTTAAAAATCTTCATTGCTGCCATCAGAACTGAAAAATCGTGTTTATAGTCGGTTTCAACCATTAATCTTTGTTTTTATTATTTCCATAGAAATGCCTCTCATTAAATTTCTGACCACTTGCACCATCTATAAAATACTTTCTAGCTCCAGGACTTAAAACTGGCTCAACAGAATACAGAGAACCGTTTAGATTTGCTCTTGTCTAGTTACTCCTCTTGTTCTTCTTTTCTTTGCAATTTCTAACCAAATCTTTTTCTCATAACAATCAACCCAGCTCCTTGTTTTTGAAACTTCTTGAGAAATTTCATATGGAAGAAATGAAAGGATTAACAGCCTACTAAAGTTATTTTAAATTACTTTAAGCAGAAAACATCTGAATAATCAGTAACTACAGAAAGTGTCTAAATTTAAGCAGAACCTCCCCAAAACAGCAGCCATCGATGCCCCCACTTCCCTACTTCCCAATATAAATTATTATTATTGAAATTATTATTATTAAAATTATTGCATCTAAGTCTCATTAAATTTGACACAAGTTCATAAAAAATAACAATTGACCACATCGGTATTTTAATTTTACTTGGATAAAACTTTTTTGAGAAATCTCATATTGGATTTTTAAGAGGATCATACTTTGGAGATGACAAACTCTTAGCACTAGGAGGTGTACATTCAGTGGCCATTAACCTAAAAAAGCCCAAGAGAACCGTCCATTCTTCTTTGTTGAAGCTCCAAAGATCTCCCCACCTCCATTTGTTAGGTTGGTATGTAAACCAACTATTCTGAGTTACTTGGTACTGAATACTCTCATGTTCACGGGAGAATAAAACATATCTTATCTCCTATTAATCTGTCAATTGTGAGTTAATTTATAGACCCCAGACAAACTGGCCCTAAATTGGTAGGGAATTCTCCTCCCAATCCATAGTTCTGGGTTTAGATGGAACAGATTGGACACACCAGGAGAGACGTTCATAGTACAGAGTTTAGTTGTTGTTTACAAATTATCTTAAAGTTATATCAGGCACATAATTGTTTCAACTTGTCAACTAAAATCTTGTTTTTTCAACTCCCCTTTAAGATTCATACCCTTTTTGATGGGATATTTGGTCTTGTGCCTTTCGTATCTTTTAGTCTTAAACAGTTTATCCTTCAGCCTTTGCTGTGTTAAAAGAAAAACTTTAGAAAAATCAAATTTAGCAGGTTTTTTGTTGTTGTTGTTGTTGTTGTTGTTTTTGAGTTGGAGTCTCACTCTTGTTGCCCAGGCTAGAGTGCAGTGGCATGCTCATGGTCACCAGAGCCTTGATCTGCTGGGCTCAGGCAGTCCTTCCTCGTCAGTCTTCCAAGTTGCTGGAACTACAGATGCACGTCACCACACCCAGCTAGTTTTTGTGATTTACTGTAGAGACGAGGTCTCAGCAAGTTGCCTAGGCTGATCTCGAATCCCCCAGCTCAGGCAATCCTCTTGCCTCAGCCTCTCAAAGTGCTGAGATTATAGGCTGAGCCACTGTGCCCAGCCAAATTGAACCGTTTTATTGAGCAATTCACTAGTTGGGCAGCCCCCAAACCAGGATAGGTTCAGAGGACTATGGCATTGCCATGTGGTCAGAGCAAATTTATGCTCAGAGAAAGGAAAGTGACATACAGAAAAATGAAGTGAAGTACAGAAACAGCTGCATTGGCTACAGCTTGGTATTTGCTGCATTTGAACTTGGTAGGAATAATTGCCCCCTGTTGTTAACTTAAACTTGGTGATCGGCACAAGAGGAGTTTACCCAGTCAGGTTACAGTTCACTTTGGACAGAGAAACTTTTAGACCCAACTTAGAAGGAGGCAGCTTTAGGCTTAGCTTAATAGCTGTGTACTCTCCTACAACTGAAAGCAATTTATCCTGTACAGTAAGTTTAAGCCCCAAGCCTGCATGGAGTAGGCTTCATTCATGTATGAGTTGACAGTCTTAAGGAATTCTTCAGGCTCCCATGTTCTTATCTTCTTATATCACTTAGTATTTGCAGCATATATTTTTACCCTTGATTCTGTTCTTTTATTTTTTTCCTATTTCTTTTTGAGTCATCCAATTCTGTTTTAACTTTATTTTGTTTTCCTTAAAAACATTGATGTTCAAGCAACCATACCTCTACCTCCTCTCCCCTACTACTTAACTCCTTCTCCCTCTTAGCCATACAGGTAAACTCATAATACCTCTTTTTTTTTTTTTTTTTGAGTTGGAGTCTCACTCTGTAGCCCATACTGGAGTGCAGTGGCCACTCCCGGCCACCGCAGTCTCGACCTGCTGGACTCCGGCGATCCTTCCGCCTGTCATCCAAGTAGCTGGAACTACAGGCGTGCGCTACCATGCCCGGCTAATTTTTTGATTTATTGTAGAGATGAGGTCTCACCAAGTTGCCCAGACAGGTCTCAAACCTGCAGGCCCAAGCAATCCACTCACCTCAACCTCCCAAAGCGTGAGATTACAGGCCATAATACCTCTTAAAGGGAAGTATTGATATTCTGATACTTATTATACATGCAGAAGAAAACACAAAACTCTGTAAAATATCTAAAGTCATTTATTTTGAGCCAAATATGAGTAACCTAGATTCATGACACAGTCCCAAGTGGTCCTGTGAACATGTGCCCTAAATGGCTGAATTACAGCTTGGTTTCATACATTTTTAAGGAGGCAGAAATTATAGGCAAAACATAAATCAACACACTTGAGGCTTATATTGGTTGGGTTCTGAATAGTCACACATCTCCAAGGAAAGAAAGGGGGCGTTGGTGGAGGGACGGTGCAGTCTTACAGGTCATAGGCAGATTCAAATATTTTCTGATTGGCCATTGGTAGATTGAGTTAAATTCTGTCTGAAGATTTTATAATTTGTAAAATAAACGCTTAAATGAAGATAAATGGGTTGATGAAAGTCAAGGTTCTTGATATGTCGTTGAAGGCTGTAAGAAGCAGGCTTCACAGGAAACAGTTGGTAAATGTCTTAAAGAGGGTGTTCTCTATAAATGCACGTTTCCCCAAGAGACCGTTTTGTAGGGTCACTTCAAAATATGTCAAAGAAACCTGTTTGGGGGTAAAGTATTTTTATTTCCTTTAGAGCTTGATATCTAAGATGGTGCTATACTAGAGTCAGGTTTGAATTTGGTATCTTTTGGGCAGTCTGTTTTATCAGTCTTATGATCTCTATTATAAAGTTAATGCTGTTCAGTTGTGCCTACAGCTTTACATGGGTGGGTTTACGGCGAGGCATGTTTGTCATCCTTTTCAGTCACGTCCTGGAACATGCTTTTATCAGGTTTCTCTGGGCCTGGAAGGGTCCATGCAGATGATTGGTGGGCTTCGAATTTTATTTTTGGTTTACATAAATGAGGAAGCTTACTTTCAAAGTTTACATAACTTGCACATAGTCACAAATAGTTAATCATGGAGTAAATTATGTTAACTCAGGATGACCTGCTGCAAATCTCTCTTGTTTTTTTCAATAGATCACTCTTTTGACTGATATTTAGTTAAGTATTCAAACCGGGTAACATCCAAATATCAGACAAATCGAGGCTTTTGATAGTAAAGAGCTAATCATTTTTAAGAAAGAAATTAATAATACTTGTTAAAGCCTGATAAGGTAGAGTTTATTCAGAACCCTCAAAATAGGTTTTGCAGTAAGGAGACTGGACTCAACTTTGAACACAACATGCAAGTGGAAATGTATAGCCAATTAGCAGTGTGGGGGTCCGTGGATGAAAACTTACATACGGTGTAAGGAGGATTCTAGCTAAACTTACCTAATAGGATTCTTGCTGGAGACTGGCCAGGGTAAACTGACATCCCAATGGCAATCCCAATAAGACCCAGAGGGTGAGTATGAGGCTTTAGCAGGCTTTTCTGCTAACACAGGACTTTATACAAAGTACATAGACAGGCATAGGAGAAGGTTAAAAGGTCTAACTAAAATTTGACCAAGGAAAGAGTCTTTGTAATTATACACTCATATTTAATAATACACAAAAAACCTCAAACATGAACATTCTCAATTTAGAGTTTGGAGTACGCTCTACCAGATTCTCTGATTTTGATTTTGATTTTAATTTTAATTCTGTAGGGGCTCTGTGCCTTCCATTGCCTTAGAGCTATTTTTTGACTCTCTAACTGTAGAAAACTGAAGGAAATGCAAATGAAGGTGATCTATTGACATGCAAAAAAATTCAGTCTGGGTGGGTTTTCTTAACATTACTCCTTCACCTCCACCTCTGAAAAAGTCAGTTTTGTATCTATTTGCAAATTTATTTCAGTATTTCTGATCTATAAATATGTATCTTCTTAGGCTTCTCCTTTGAATTAATTCTTATGCATTTATTTAGTGTGTTAAATAAAATCTTGAACTTGTGTTTATTTTACATCTATTCAAGAATCATTATTTTACTCCTTTAAAAAATTATTTTAACAACAAATTCATACAGTGATAATCTTATAATCTTATTTTAAATACTCATGTAGTAATAGACCTAGAAGAAATTTGAAAAGTTATTGATTGATTGATTATCTAATTAATTTATTTCGATGAATAAACTGAGATATACTGAAACTGGTTTGTTTCCCTTTCTCTAGTAAGTTAATACCATAGCTGGAAGCAAGCAGAGATTCCCCTGACTTAAGCCCAGTAATTTTTCTTCAACTCTAGCAAACTGTTCTATTATGAAATACTTTCTCCAATAGATCTGTCTTGAGAAAAAAAAATGTAATGATAATTTGCCAATTCAAAAACTACATAAGTACATTAATAGGAGAGAAAAAGTCTATTTTTCTATTAATTGTTTTGTTTTTTCAATTAATTTTTATGAAAATGTTCTGGAAAGGAGCCAGAGTGGCAAAATTATTTGCTTAATTGGTTACAGTTATATAAAAATATGATTATATATAAAAAGATATAGCTTATCAATTCTATCAAAAAACTTATTACCTCAAAAGGGAAAAAAACTGACAAAAAAAGACATTGTACTTTAGTGTCACCTGAACCATCTATTTATAATTTTTGTAAGTCACAATTATGAATAATTTGGACTAAGGAGGAAATTTAATTTGGGCTTAGTTTGCTTTCTTTAGGTACTAGATGTGTAATCTCAAATTAGTTATATTAAAAAAAGTCTTCTTCTAATGGAAAATTATTCATTATATATAACACATCCTTGAGGGTTATCAGATTCTAGCCCTATTCATAATCTTTGAGTGATTTTACAGAGTTTTGATAACTGTGGATGACTGCTAGACATGCAATTCTGTTCTCTGATAATTACTTTAATTAGCTCACTCCACTTGAGGAAAATCAGTTTTATTCAATTTGCAATTTGTCTTCACATTTTATTTTAAATAAATTTGTTGTTTTAACTTCGTCTTTGAAAAGGTTATAACATCTGCCCAGTTCTCCCATATCATAGGAATAAAGTATTTAACACATGCTTATTTTCATATTTCTATGAGAGTCATGATTTTGCCTGCTCCTGAAAATTAATTTTTGACAGTTACTCTATGTCTCTATAAGTTTGGAACCTATTTAATTAGATAAGGTAAGTTTGGGGCATATAATATATTATATATTCTGGGCATGTGTTTGCATAATCTCAAAGGTTTCCCTTACAATAACAATAAACTGTTGATGCCCGATTTTTACCTGCTATTATTAATCATGAAATGCCATTTATGAAGGAGCAGTAGATGATATGATTTTTAGTTTAATTTAACCACATACTCTTTCAGTTCATCAATTTATCATATTGTTCCATTTCAGTGGGGTTGAGCTATGTGTTGTAAATTTTAACAGGATGCGCTCTCATTGATTATTAGAGAAGACAATAAAATATAATGCCAGTACAGCTTGCATTATTTTAAGACACACAAATTCTGAGAAAAAGGCTTTGCATAGTTACATCTCAAGCTTTCAGCCTTTGGACCTCTGGGCATCATCGGCTAATTGCTTCAGGCTTCAAGCCAGTTCCAAGGCATTGATCAACTCTAGAAAGTGATGCTGTTTTCAAGTCATCTTAGTAATGTCAGGGTTCAGAACACTGTACCAAGGTACGGCACCTTGGCAAGCTGCGTACTTTGAACTGAAGGAGATTGGAAAGGTCTCAGAAGCAAGATCTTTCCAACCTTCTCCCACCCTCCCTTCTCTCATTTTTTTCCTCCAAGAAGCTTATACGACTAGAATTCTTCTTCAAAGCAAGTCATATTACTTATGAAGGTGTCTGTGCTTCTTCCCGCTCCTCTGAAGGCCCTCATGTGTGAGATGTCCTGCCCAACACTTGGAGGGGAAGGAATATCATACAGAGACACAGAAAAAAGGCTGAACAGACCTAGCTGGGTCGTCCACAAGTTTATGACCATTAGATCATACCCTTTTTGTGCAAGCATGCGTCTCCACAACTATACACTTCTTTCATCAGATGTAGAATAAAAATATGCAGTTCATCCAGGGTTTTCAGGTAGGCATTTATGAAAGATGCCGTGTCATGTAAAACTTTCATAAATACATTTGCCATGTTTTTTTCCTGTTAACCTGTCTTTTGTTATAGGTGTCAGCCATGACCCTTGTAATTCTTGAGAAAAAGATACTACTATTTCTTCCCTACAGTAAATTTTTGTGTCAACACTTTTTCTCAATTGATTGCAGAAAATAATAAAAATTTACAGTAACAATAACAATAACTTTTTGCACCCCTTCATGAAAAATAGAATAGTAATATATAGTGAAAAACAATATATGTGTGTATATAATTGAGACAGCTGTCACTCTGTTACCCAAGCTGGGGTGGGGTGGAGAGATTATAGCTCACTGCACCCGCCAACTCTGGAGCTCAAGCTATTCTCTCCTTGGTCCCTCAAAACTCTAGGATATAGGTGTTAGCCACTGCATCTGGCCAAAAATTAGAATAGTTCATACATTCTTGTCTACTCTTGGAAGTTCTTCTTTGATTCACATTCATTCCAAAATGTTAATCACATTGACCCCATTCTGTGTTATAAACATTTTTCTTGATGTTCAGAAATTACTTAGTTGTTAAGGCTAGCTGCCTTTCCCCCATCCTATTATTATGCTTATCTACTGAAAAAGCAAACAAAAAATCTGTTCTCAAATGAAAGATCAGTGATAAGGGAAAATAAAAATTTTGAGAACACCTTCACATGCCATTCTATCTTGTATAATAAAAAAGAAATCAAAATTAATTTTTTTACCAGCATCAAATATATACACTGACCAATAATTACAATAAGATGTCAAGAGTAGGCTGTAACAGTAGTTCATAGAGGGGCTACTAGGACACGTAGGTAACCCCAAAAGGAAACCATCTGAAAAGCTTCTGAGATTTCTTGCACAAATGGGCAAATAGTGTAAGGAGTGGGGTAGATTTGCATTGAAAAAAATAATGTCAAGTGCGAGAAAACAGAGTTTGGGCTGGAGGAGAAGCATATTATGGCTTAACTTTTGCATAAATGCCCCTAGTAACATGTACAGAGGATGCAGAAAGTTTGACAAAGCAGCAAATATTTTGGATCATCAAACAGTCATGTGCTGGTGGAGAATAAAATTCAAGGCCCAGCCAAGTGGTCAAGCTAGAAGAGCCATCAAGGAACAGGTTTCAGATACCCTCATTGCTATGACACACAGCAGAGATAAGTGATGGTGCCCCAGATGGTCTGGTGAACAGAGAGTGCTGTGGCCACACGTGGGTTACAGGTTGTTTACCCCAGGTAAATGAAGTAAGGAAGGTAGAACAAGATAGGGAGGTAAGTGAGAATTGACTGCATTTGTCCTGACAAAGGATCTGGAGAGCTGAAACCTTGAGTAGTAAGGGTAAGCTTTCAGATTTAGGAGGTAGAATCAGCAGGACTTGGGAGAGTTTCGTTTGGATATTAATGAAGTGTGTGTGTGTGTGTGTGTGTAGGAAGGTCCCTGAGTTTTCTGAGATGGAAGAGAGAGACAAGACATTTGAGAAACCTGAGAGACATCCAAGTGGAGATGTCAAAAAAAAAAAACAAAAAACTCCCTAGATTTAGAGTCTAAAGAACATGCCTGGGAGTATAGGTCTGGGAGTCATTGCACTATTGTCATTTACTGAACCCCGAATATTTGGTAAGTTTGCTCAAAGAAGAATGAGTCTAAAGTCCTGAAGGATAAATAGTTTCCAGAATCTACTGCCTAAAAGTTAGATTTCTTTTTCCCTTCAGGTGCAACTGAAGCAAAAACATTCAATATAAACTTCAACATTTTTATAGAGTTTAGCTATATATTTAGTAAAAAACTTTACTATGATTGTTCAAAAAATTTCAAGACTAGATTTTTTTCAAATTTTCATACAAGGCCAATAATCAAGTTTATACTCTGTGCACTTGCCAATTACAGTAAGTACTAAGCACTGGAAAATTTAGCAATTGTGGCTCCTTGAACCGCAAGATGCAGAGAGAAAAACTTACCCTTTTGGAGAGCTATTAAACTTTTTCAAATGCTTCAAGTATCTCCCTATGGAGGTAATTATTGGAATACCATAAACGTGTTCTGTGTGAAAGACTGCAATGTTCACAGTGATTAAAAAATAACTGGTATGTGTGAAACATATTTCTCCTGTAATGATACACAGAACGATTTTATTTTACTCCTGATGATATCCTAGGTAGTAATACCATATGATGGAATATTAAGTCTAAATAGTTTTATATTAAGATGAATATTGCTAACATATATTTTTTTCCTGAACTGAATCTGCATTAAATATAGTCATTTCACAGCAAGCACTTGTATTTAATGATATGGTTAATAAATTATTTATTGATGATTTATTTAATGATTATAGTAAATTATTTTAAAAATTGTTTTATAGTTTTTACTCACATATTTTTTCAATAGCTAACCTATTTAAGGCTTGGTTAATAACTCACCTCGTGTCTCGGTAACAAAAATCCTACACAAATTTCAAGAAAGACAATGTATTTTATTAGATTTCATTTCATAGCAAAGTTTTATATAATAATTTGAGACTTTATTGTGTTGTATAAGCATACGTTAGACATTTGGTGTTTTCCTCTGTGGTGTCTTTGTCATTGTTTCCAATTTAAAAGTAAGAAAACTGAGGTATTCTAACAATGTGGCACAGAGATCCTAAAGGAAAGTCCACCTTTCCTTTAGTCACTGATAGGATAGAGGGATTCTTTGTTGTGTTGTGCTAAAAGCAAAAGCCTGTCTTGACACAAACCAAGAAGTTCTTGTAGGCCAGGCACACAGACCTCGCATATACACAGAGATTCCAATTAAATCTGCTTTCCTAGGAGCCTGGTAGTCATTATCCATTGTGTCCTATTATGTCAAACCAGAAAAACACAGATGTTACTCCTTCTCTTCAAGAAAGGCAAAATAATTGATACTTTTTTAGCAGAATGGCAAACTAGAAAGCCCCAGACTTCATTCTCCAAAGAGATTATGACTTACCATCAATATGTTGGGGGGAAAAAACCTTTACGAGAATTGCAGAAAAGATCAAAGAAGTTGCAGTAAGTCAGGCAAGTATGAAGCCAAGACCAGCTATATTGCATCCAATAAGAAAAACTATCGTCTATCACCTGTCACATTCCTTCCTCTAAGTTATCACAGCTAGGTAGAATTAGTGGGAAAAATCCACCTCCCAACTTCTCCCTCAGGAGGGAAAGAGAAGAGTGAAATATACACTCAGAATTCTAGCTTTTCCAAAGGCAACTCATGGGACAAGTTTCAGTCCCACCTGACTTGCAGTGCTAATGAGGAACCAGCAAAGATTGGTTATCTGCAGTTACTGAAAACAAAGAGTGCTTTTTTTAAGACACCAGGGAACCTGTGGTGCAGATTGTATATTCAGGATGATTTTCCCCTGCACAGACTGTGCCAAGCTTGTGAAATCCAGGAAGAGAACTGTTTTTTTAAATGCCTAAATGTCAACCACATATAAGGAATAAGAAAATACTGAAAAATAAGATTCAGTCAAAGGATCAAAATGAATCTAGAAAATGAGCTTTAAAAATGAACCTCTATTAACTATGTGAGAATTTTAAATAACATCTTACAGTTGTTCAGAGAGCTACAAGAGAATGCAGATAAGCAAAATAAGGGAAACAATGCAAGAACAAAAGACACCATCAACAAAGATATAAAAGCTATTAACAAATAAATTTTGGAGCTATAGGGCACAATAACTTAATTGAAATATGTTCTAAAGGGGCTTAAAGAGGTTCAAATTTGATAGAGCAGGAAAAAAAAATCAGTAAGCTTGAAGACAGGTCATTTGAAATTATTGAATCAAAGAAACAAATAGATAATAAAAAGTACAGAAAGCTTTAGGGATGTATGACCATCCAGATTCATGAAGCCTAAATAGCCTGAAATAGATTGAAGCCAAAGAGGTTTACACTGAGACAAAATTTAATTAAATTGCCAAAAGTCAAAGACAGAAAATCTTGCAAGAAGCAAGAAAAAAGCAACATATCATATACAGAGGAGCTTTTATAAGATTATCAGTGGATTTTCTAACAGAAACATTATAGACCAGAAGGGAGAGAAAGATGGTATGCTGAAAGAAAAAAACAATTACTACTGGTTCTTCCTTACAAGAAATGCTAAAGAAAGTCATTCAAGTTGAAATAAAAAGACCCCAATCAGAAGTACAAAAGTATATAGAATTATAATAAAGGGAAATATGTAGACAAATATAGAATTCTGTATTACTGTAAGGTGATGTTTACATCATTTTAAATTTTGATATCAAATGAAAAATACACAAATATTAAAATATAACTATAAATTGATGGAAAATATAAAAATATGTCACTTAATAACATTTATAGCATTAAACAAGAAAGGAAAAAGGAAATAACTAAAAACATACAACAAACAAAATGGTAATAATAAGTCCTTCCTTACCAATTATTACTTTAAATGTAATTATACTTCTCAATAAAAAACATAGAGTGAAAGGATAATTAAAAATAGTTAAACTATATGCTATATAAAAGATATTACCATTAGATTTAAAGATACTTAAATTAAAAATGAAAGAATAGAAAGTATTCTATGTAAATAATAACCCAAAGAGAGAAGAGGTAGCCACACTTACATCAGATCAAATAGACTTTAAGGCAAAAAGTGTCACAAGAAACAAAGAAGAATAGTATATTATGTGAACGTGATCAGTTCCCTAGGGAGATACAACAAACACACACACACACACACACACACACACACACACACACACAAATGGAAACATTTTGCAACTCATTCTATGAGGACATTACTCAATATCATACAGAGAAACTGCATGTCCAGACCAATATCCCTTATAAGCACTGATGCTAAGATTTTTCAACAAAATGCTGGTAAACTAAATTCTAAAACATATTGAAAATATAACACATCATGAGCAAATGTGACTTACTTCTAGAATTCAAGGACAGCAAAACAAAATCATTTAGTGTAATACACCATCCTGAAGGTTAGACCCAAGAGGACTTCTGTGATCCAGTGCCACAAGAAGGACGCAAAGAATTGCAAGGAAAAGCAAGAGTTTGTTCACATTTGGAATAGGGTCTGAATAGAGCCCAGGCTTCGAGCAACATGGCCCTGTGGGGTGAAGTAAGGACGCTTTTCTTCTATAAAGGAATAGGGTCAGTAAAGATTTCCAGCAATTACATTCTTGGGTGTTGACATGGTAGGTCTTTTGCCTTGACATTGTCAGGACAACATATCTCAGGACTCCAGCAGGTGGGCAGGTGGACTGGTGGGCTGTCACTGAAGGCTGACCACAACAGATTAGATGAGCTCTGTCTTTTGTGGTTGGGGGGCAAACTCTGGGAATAGAAAGAATGAATAATACAAAACACGTTTCAAAAAGGGATTGAAAAACAATCAATAGCTACCTCTAAAAAATTGGTTCTGTCCTTTGCTAGCGATTGTAAGGCAAGCTAGGTAATTTTGCTAAGAAGACATGACAGAAATAGGCAGCTTCAAAATGGTTGCACTTTAGTTAAGATGATTTCATTAAGTCATTCCATGTTGGCTTTTCACCCTTTCACACCACATTAACAAAATGGAAACAAAAGCCACACGATCATCTCATTGATGTAACAACAACAACAACAAAGCACTTGATAAAGTTCAACATCTTTTATGATGAAACACTCAAAAAACTGAAAATTACCTCAGTCTAATAAAGGCCATAGGTAGAAAGCCCAAAGCTAGAATCATAAAGGTGAAAAACCAAAAGCTTTTTTTCTCAGATCAGGAACAAGACAACAATGTCCGCTACCCTCACCATTTTTATTTAGCATGGTAATACAAGTCTTAGCTAGACCAATTAGTCAAGAAAAAGAAACAAAAGGTATCCAAATTGGAAGGAAAAAATGCAAAAGTACCATTGTATGCATATGACATGATCTTATTTGTAGAAAACACTGAAGAATTTCCAAAAAAAAAAAATTGTTAGAACTAATAAACAAACTCAGCTGTGTTGCAGGATACACTGTCAACATAAAAATCAGCTGCATCCCATGCATTAACAATCAACAATCCTAAAAGAAAATTAAGAAAATAATATCACTTGTGGTATCATAAAAAAATAAAATAATTAAGAACAAACTCAACCAAAAAAGCAAATGATTTTATATTAAGAACTACAAAACATCAACAAAAGAGAGTAAAGATGAAACAATCAAATAAAAAGACATCCCTTTTCCATGAATTGGAAAATTTAATAGTGTTAAATTGTCCAAACTATCAAAATTGATCTTCATATTCAATGCAATCCATATCAAGATCCCAGTGAGATTTTTTTAAAGACCAAAACAATTTTAAAATTAAGATGGAATATTAAAGGATGCAAAGAAGCTAAAACAATGTTGAAAAAGAAAGACAAAGTTAGAATTCTCATTCTTCCAGAATTTAAATCATATTATAAAGTTACTGAAATTTTTAGAGTATGGTACTTTTATGGAAACAGGCATATAGTCCACTGAAACAGAATATAAACAGCCTAGAAATAAGTCCTTCAGCATATGGTCCAATGATCTTAGACAACGGTGTCAAGGCTACACAATGGGGAAAAGATAGTACCCTTAGTGAATTATTTTGAAAACTGGTAATCTACACACAAAATAAAGTAGACCTTTACCTTTTATCACATAAAAATTAGCTCAGAATGGAATAAAGATCCAAATATAAGATCTAAAACTATAAAACCCCTAATAAAAATATAGGACAAAAGCATAAGTGTCATAGTGTATAATTTGCCAATGATTTCTTATAATGACACCAAAAGTATAGGCAATAAAAAATAAAAATAGACAGATATGACTACATCAAATTTAAAAACTTTACAGCAAAGAAAACAATCAACTAAATAAAAAGAACATCTATAACATAGGAGAACATATTGTCAATCACTTATTTAATAAGAGGTTGATATTCAGGATGTATAATGAACTCCTACAACTCAACAGCAACAACCAAATAATTAAATAATTTGGGCAAGGGAATACAATACTCATTTCTCTATAGAAGACATGCAAATGGCCAAGAAGTATATGAAATGATTCTTAACATCACTGATCATCAGGAAAATACAAACCAAAATTGCAACGAGATTATCTTACACTCATTAGCCTTGCCACTATTATAAAAACAGAAAATAACAAGTGTCAACAAGAATGTGGAGAAATTGCAACCTTAGTGCATTGTAAGTGTTTCATATGTAAATGTGAAAATATCATGTAAATGCAAAAAGGTTTATACACTTTAGGAAACATCATGTAAATTTCTCAAAAAAAAAAAATTGAACTATCAGGAATAAATGTTGAACTCCTGGATTCAGCGGGATCCAACAATCCTACTTTTGTCTATATGTCCAAAAGCGTTGAGAACAGGTCCTCAAGGAGTTTTCCATACCCATGTCCACTGCAGCATCATTCACATTAGCTAAGAATGGGAAGCAACTCCTATTCTCATCAGCAGATGAGTAGGTAAGGCAAATGTGGCATACATACGATGACATCTTCTTCCCCTTGAAAAGCAGGAAATCCTGCCATTTGTGACAATGTGGATGAATCTTGAAGACATTTTGCCGAGTGACGACAGACTCTAAAAGACAAGTACTGTATACATCCACCTATATAAGGTATCTAAAGCTGTCAGATGTTTTTAGAAACTGTTCTGGGAAATCCCTTCTGGGATTAGACGTTAGCCCTGAGTTCCTGTTGTCCAACCTTAGCTTACGCTGCTTTCTTAAGCCCAGTGACAGCTGTCCTTCTCCACTTGTGCCTGGACTCTACGCCTCTGCTTCAGCTCTACTTTCTGCACTGGTGACTTCCAGTTCATCTTCAGTGGGACATCTTCTTGTATGCCAGGAACAGACACATGGTATAATGGGGAAAAAAAAAAAAAAGATGAAGCAAGTTTCCAAATTCAGACCTAAAGAGTTGAGAGAATGTACTCGTTCAACCTTGATGTTTAATTTTTTTTTAAATCTAAGGATTGGTATAACTTCTAACTTGATGTACAGTCTTTTATGATGATAGTTCTAAATCTGATAAACCTTTAGTATTAATTGAAAAAAAATATTTTTGTAATTTGTAATATTTACCTGCCTATAAGCACCTAATATTGTGGATATAATTCACCCATCATGTAGTGAACTACTGAACATTCTCTCCAATTATCACTTGGGCAAAAGACCCAAATGAGGTGCAATGAGGATATATCAATAGAGAAAATCCTGCCCTTACCTTTCAGGAACTGCCAAGAAAAATGTTCTCAACTATTGTCTACATTAAAATATTATATATATATATATATATATATATATATATATATATATATATATATATATATATATGAATTTGCTATTAAAAGAACAGTTAGATCTTGAGAGGAGAATAAATGGCCCTTATTAAGGGAAAATCAATGTAAAAAAATGTACTGAAAAAATATGCCGTTGATAAAACTTGGGAATAGTAGGTGAATATTTCTTTGGAGATTCTTTTAGAGATAAGGTCTTTATAGAGATAATCAAGTTACAATAAGACATTAGGGTGGTCCCAAATCCTATATGACTGGTGTCGTATAAAAAGGGGAAATTAGGACACAGAGACAGACACGTAGAAGGAAGAAGCCATGTGAAGGGACAGTATTGGAGTGACTTGTCTGTAAACCAAGGATTGCCAACAATCCCCAGAAAACCAGCAGAAATAAAGAAGCAAAAAGTGATCCGTCCCCTGCAGGTTTCAGAGAAAACATAGTTCTGCTGATGCATCCATTTTCAATTTTTCCAGAATTCTGAAACAATATTTTTTGGTTGTTAAAGTCACCCATTTTGTGGTACTTTGCTACAGCAGACTAGGAAATTGATACACAATTTAAGCTTAAATAACATTCATTTCTGGGATTTTTTAAAATTTGTAAAATGATGCGAAAATAATAATAGCTATATTCATTATATAAAATATTACTTGGCTAATCAAATGAGACATCTGTGTCAATGTGAATGTGTCCATGTGTGTATGTACATATTAAGTATGTGTATAACAATATGAGCAAAAGTGTATATGCAAATATCAAAAAAAAAAATTAGTACTTGCATAATACTTTTAAATTCTTTTTTTTTTTTTTTGAGTTGGAGTCTCACTCTGTCGCCCAGGCTGGAGTGCAGTGGCCGCTCCCGGCCACCGCAGCCTCGACCTGCTGGGCTCCGGCGATCCTCCCGCCTCAGCCTTCTGAGTAGCCAGAATTACAGGTGCGCACTACCACGCCCGGCTGATTTTTTGATTTATTGTAGACATGAGGTCTCGCTGCCCAGACGGGTCTCGAACCCGCGGGCTCGGGCAATCCACTCACCTCAACCTCCCAAAGGCTCGGGATTACAGGCTGAGCCACCGAGCCCGGCCTTTTAAATTCTTGAAGCACAGGAATTTTAGGTGAGTTGTTGTCTAGAATTGATGAAGTAGTAATTTGCTAATTTGTAGATAAATTGTTAATGACGACAAGAATAAGTTTCCTATCTTTAGTTGTAAGAGTAGAAAAAAACCTCTCAAATAATTAAAAAATTTATTTTTAAATGATTAATTATCTTATATGACCGTACTCTTAGTTACTGGACACTTGGAGTTTAAAAGTATTATGCAAGAATTAATTGTTATGGTTACACTTATTATTTATCTTGGATTTGGGCACATTCTTTATCAAACTGAAATTTAAGAAGAAAATTGTTTCTGAAAATAGCATGATAATAACGGTATAGAGTTTGTTTCATGGGAAGAAGATGTAAAATGATTGTGACATAATCTGTTTATTAATTTATTTTAGTTCTTTGTATAGAATTTAATGAGAAGAAAAAATATCTTTAGCTTATTAAACAACTGTGCTTGTTTGTTTTTTTTTTAAACATACTCTGAAAAAAGCAATGATATCAAGTTATTATAATTAAAGTTGCCCTTAACAGTAGTGATATGAATGAAATAAGATATGCACGTGTTATCACATAATTTTAAGTAATTTATTCTAATTAATTATCTAGTCTTAATTACTCTATGATTCAAAGTAAGAGATCAAGACAAGAGCAAGAAAAGCAAAATGTAAGCAAGACCCATCTTTATTTATAAGGTTCCATAGCAGGATATATAACAGCAACTGCAGTCGTAAATTCTAAATAATGCAATGTATATCAAGAGGCATAATACATTATTCTTAAATGAAGTGCTTTCCTCTTCACTATGTTTTAAGATTAAAAGCATCCTTTCTTTGCAAAAAAGAAAAAAAACCCTGAAAATAAATTGCTGATTACTATTCAAGTAATGATATGTCAATTTGAGGAAATTCATGAGAAAAGGACAACACAACTATAAAAATGTAGCTGCACTGTCAAGGCCAGTGTTTTATACTTTGCTTTCAAGTATGGTAGTGAATTACCTCTCTGGCTCTCTGATACCTAATCTAGTAAATTGTTGCATTCAAAACTGCCTATAATAATTATAGACTGCCTGGTGACCTTCCTCATCAATTTCTGTGCTTCGAAACGTCTTACATTTTTGCCCTTTGGACCTTAGCATCAGATGTTTCCTCTAGAGGCAGAAATAAAAATGTCACCAAATTCATTATGCTGATAAATATAGGTAAGTAAAATAATAAATTATATATTATTAAATATTTTAAAAGCTGACCTAGTTTTCTTTTTTTATAATCGCACTACATACAGTTGTAAAGGTATACTTTTCCTAACCTTTGATTTTCAAGGCATTTTTGATTCATAGAAAACTATTTTCAAATTTTGAGTAGAAGATAATAGCCAGGCCAATCTAAATCTAAATCTGTACCTAAGACTGTAAATGAAAGTATGCGCATACTGACTTTAATTGTACCAGTATCGTTTGGGTCTAATTTATCCCTTTTAGCTATCCATATACATCAATTTATTAAGTGTCACATGCCCGTTTTATAATATGCTAATGGGACATCATTTAAAAATAATTCATTCTTTATAAAAACAAAATTACGATGTGAGGATTGGAATTCAGTCTCCAGGAAGGTAGTCAATGCTATGAGACTGAAATGAGATTAAACATAATATTATAGAAAGTATCAAAATATTTTTATCTGATTGCAAATCTGTCACCTCTAAAGATATTTGTGTTACGGTCATGACTCAATAGATTGTCATTTTAATGTATGTCTTTTCCTAAGCACATTTTCTGAGTGCTTATCAGCCATGTCCTGTTTGAGTTGAATCCCACTAACTCGTGACGGTATTTTCTCAGTAAGAGCAAGCTTCCTCACCTCTAGGTTTCAGCAGTCACAGTTGCAACCTAACTATGTATGCCCACAATGACAATTTCATTTGCACTAAAACAACAAAAATGATCAGGAAATTTAGCTCTGAGTTGCTGTTGACCTCAATAGTTGTAGTCATAGTCAGACTGCCAAAACATAGTTTGATCTGGGATATTTGTTTTAGTTATAACTAATTGGATTATTATCTGGATGTTCAGTTTCTCTTATTTTTTATGAGTCATGGGAACGTTATTTTACTTTATGGTACTATATACATCTTGCAGAGTAGCTAGTTAACTGGTAACCTGTATTCCAGGTTTATCTCGTTTATATCGAAACTTTTGACTTTCTGAATCAACAAGTCCTTAATATTTTTTATTTTCTAATTTATAGTCAGTTCTAGGTCAGCGTTTCTAACTGTAACACCAATTATAATTCTATATGTGTGTATGAATTAGATGTAGGTATATAGATGCATAAATAACAAGTTTCTCTCGGTTTCACCCATTTGTGGGTAGAATTGTATTCATATTTCAGCTAATCACTCAAATCTCATTGGCTTTTGCCCCGACGTGCACACAAGACTCTAAAAATGTCCATCTAACTTTCCAGCAATACCAGCAAATAGAGAACCAACCTCTGTGGGAGAACCAGAAGCCTTCAGAACCTGGTTCTTCAACTTGCTCACATCAGGGGCAGAGCTACCATTTTCACAAGGTGCTGGTGCCTCCAATGGGCAGTGACCGGCTTCCTGGCATCCCTATAGCTCTTACCACTTCTATATTTCCGACCCCATGACCTCTGTCAGACACTCTTGCAAAACCCTGCTGACTGAGGCTGCCTCTTTATTTGCAATGAGCAATCAGTGCAGTGGTCCCTGGGGACGTGGTGGAACTGTCGACACTCTTTCCTTCCCTTCTGTACAGCACATGCAAATCGTGCTACCTGTACCATAAAGAATCTTTTGTATTATTTTCTTATAGTGCCTTTCCCTTGCAGCAACCAGAGTTACAACATGACTCTGTTACCAGTTGTGCTGAGATTCTCGCTCCCTGGTCTCAGTCTCTAATTGGATATGAATTTCTTTTTTGTCTGCCCAACCAGTTTCCTGGTATGCCCATGTACATGAAACTTAGGTTATAAACACACCTATCTGCATATATTTATAGACAGCACAACTGAATTTTTTTCTTTTCTTTCACCTTTCTTCGAAATCTCTTGTGTTCTCTCCTTCAAAAAAAAGAAAAAGAAAAAGAAACACACAAGCATTTTCTACACTGCAATGCAAAAACTCAGAATGTAATAACTCACCAAGAACATCTTCAAGCATCCCAAAGTGTTCTGAAGACTCTACACTAAACCATTTGTTCTAACCTGATTACTTTCCACTATTTCAAGGCCACTGGGTGAATCCATATCGTGGCTCTTTGATGAGAAATTTTGAATTGGGCTCAGCAGAATAAATATAGAAAAATTAGAGCAAAACGAACTTTGATATTAAAAATATTCAGAGATCATGTTATTTTTAACAGTCTAAGTAGCTGTATTTCCCATAAAAGATAACACATTTAAAAACTCTGTGGCTTTTGGGGGGTTATTATATATTCATTCGTTGTCAGTCAATTAAGAAGTTTTTGGGCATGCTGGAGTAACAAGCAATTCCCAAAATTTCAGGGGCTCACAAATGAAGGTTGTGTGTTTCCCTCAGGCTGCGAGTGTGACTGACAGAGTTTCCATCATCTGAAACACCAGCAATCACTGTGATAGGGAGATGAGAGATTTAGCAAATTACTCGATAGCTCCTTAAACGTATGCCTAGCTGCGAGGGGATGGGAAGGTACTGAAATCAAACAAGAAAAGTCAAAGAAGCCACTAGAAAAATCAAACAGGCCACTGACTTCCACAGTTTGCCATTCAGCCATCAGATAAATTTAGAGTTTCTCACTCATAATCAATCAATTCTCACACTCTGGTGAATCATCTACATATTGATTCATAGACCCCAAGATGGAGCTAACTGACTTGTCCAAAGTGTAAAATAAGCGAAGTCCACCCAAACGGGAAAAGCAAAGACTATTGACCCAGAGCTTGCTACAAGGGAAGCAGCCACCTTCTCTTGTTCTGGAAGAGACTCAAAGGTTGAGAAGTAGAAAAGTCTAATAGTGGAAAAAGGAATCATCTCAGGTGTGTCCAGACTGGAGGGTGTTGGCATGGGAAACTGCAGATGACCAACTAGAGGAGGGGCATCTCGGGTCAAGGTTTGGGCAGGGGATTTGGTTTTCTCTGGTTGGTGCCAAATGGAACAAGGGGGCAAAAATAGGGAAGCCAGCAGTAACCGACCAAGTCCTGACTATCCTGGGCCTGCTGCTGCCCAGATTGTAGTCGGGCTAGAACAGAGGTTGTGGGTCAGAGCTCTGTTGTGAAATATAGTCTGGTCTTTCTTTTAATAACCAGTCTCTCAATATCTTTAATTCATTTTTATGAGTCATGGGTCAAAACAAGGCGCATGTCCTTGAATCACTTTATGGTGGAAGAGAACTGTAAGATTGACTTATGACAATGAGAGTCAATGATTCAAGAACAGTTTCTAAAAGTACAATGCATTTTTATATGAATTTCATAACAAGAGACAGGTCTAGCAATTATTTGCATATAAACTCGTGTAGATCTATTTCTTGGCACAGACAGATGTTTACACCCCTCATCTACATTTTTTGGATGTAGGCACAGAGAAATTTTTCATTTCACACTCAAGGGTCACTATAAAACCTTTTTCAAAACTAAACATCTGTAACTCTTTTGCAAGTTAAATATATACGTGTATATATACTTTCTGCAATTACTTTTGTATGTAAATTTATATATGTATTTATATGTGTGATTATATATACAAGTGTATGCTTATAAAGGGGAGGCCCAAAAGAACACAGAATTTATTTATAAAAAATTGTGCATTCTTCCATATTTAAACTTCAGTCACTCTCAAAGTACTCCCTGTTTGATGCAATTCATCTATTGAGACACATTTTCCACTACTCGAAACAATTTTGAACTTGTCAGTTTTGATGCCTTTTAGTGCTTCTGCCATTTTTGGTTTTTAACCTTTTCCACATTGGCAAGACGGGTTTCCCTCTGAGGACTTTCTTCATCTGGCGGACAAAAATAAATTGCTTGAGGCGAGATTGGATGAACAAGGGGGGTGGGGCACGGAAGTCATGCTGTTTCTTATCAGAGAGGGCGGTGCACGCAGTACAATGAGGACTGGTGCCTTGTCATGGTGGAAGAACCTGTCCCCTGTTTGCCACAACTCAGGACGTTTCTTCCTCGTATTGCGACACAACCTTCTCAAGACTTTGAGATAAAAACTTTGGTTGACTGGTTGATCCAGAGGAACAAACTCCAAGTATACTGTGTACTGCAAGGGACCTATCCTCCAAAAGATAGTTTTTTGGGGAGGAGTGGGTGGAAGTATGTATGTAAATATGTATACACACACACACAGTTAGATCAAAGACAGTTGATCATGTCGATTTTTATTAGCATCCATTCCATCATTTTTGTCTCTAAAGTTTACACCCCTGCATAGATCATCTAAACTATAGAATTTATAAACATGGGGCAATCTATTCATGATGAATAGATATCTTAACATGATGCAGAAATGACTTTCATAGCATAGCGTTATTATTTTTAGTAAAAAAGCAAAATTGGCAGTGCATATTTTTACATTTATTTTATGAAGTCAATAAAACAGAAATTTTTGATTTCTAATTTTTACTGACTTGACCGATTTTCCCTTTACATCACACAACTGATATAATTTGACAACTCACATTTCATCGAAGGAATAGCAAATGATTCAAGTTCTAAAAGGAAATATTGATCTTCAGAAAGTTGGTAAAATATGAGATAATTATGCACGTACTTTGCATAAATGTGTAGTATTCTCAGGGTCCCGATAGCCTCTCTCTCTCTCGTGCTATTTCCACACTCACCGTCCCCAAGAATACACTAGACATCAAGAACCACGCAGTCCTTCTGTTCCCAACCTGCGGCTCTCTTGCCTCTAGGTGCCCCAGTTGGCCTTGCCTTTCCCCTTGAAGGATCCTCCTCTGGGACCCAGACATCCATCTTCTTGGGTCCCAGCCCCTGTCTACTGTGGCCCCAGTCCTTGCACCTGACCAATAGGGCGCTTGGTATCTACGATCCTTTATGTCTGTAGTCATTCTCTTCCTGAGAATTTCGACTATTTCCATGATTTTGATGCTAATCTCTAAATCCATGTTTCCCAGACGTTAATAACATAAGAATCCCCTGGGAAACGTGTTAAAAATGTCACATTCCTGGGCTAGAGATGCTAGGAAGTAAGCCTTGACGGATGACACTACGTTTGCCTTGGGCACTTAAGGGCAAGCCGACTTTTCCCCTGAGCTCGACTCAGGTACCCACATCATACCTGATATTTTGCCGTGGCTCTTTCATAGGCAAGTCCAACCAAGGCCGTGCGAGAGAGCTCTTCCCGAGGTCAAGGGGCCTCACCTACTCTGGGCCTTTCATTTCTCTCTCCTTCCCGCCCCTGTCCTCCACCGGCCCTGGTCTTGA